>NC_058412.1:97213986-97312094 GCF_002201575.2 Neomonachus schauinslandi | reverse complement strand
GGGTTTATCAATCTTGTTAATTCTTTCAAAGAACCAGCTCCTAGTTTTGTTGATGTGCTCTACTGTTCTTTTGGTTTCTATTTCATTGATTTCTGCTCTGATCTTTATTTTTTCTCTTCTCCTGCTGGTTTTAGGCTTTATTTGCTGTTCTTTCTCCAGCTCCTTTAGTGGTAGGGTTAGGTTGTGTACTTGAGACCTTTCTTGTTTCTTGAGAAAAGCTTGTATTGCTATATACTTACCTCTTAGGACTGCCTTTGCTGCATCCCAAAGATTTTGAACAGTTGTGTTTTCATTTTCATTTGTTTCCATGAATTTTTTTAATTCTTCTTTAATTTCCTGGTTGACCCATTCATTCATCAGTAGCATGCTCTTTAGCCTCCATGTATTTGAGTTCTTTCCGACTTTCCTCTTGTGATTGAGTTCTAGTTTCAAAGCATTTTGGTCTGAGAATAGGCAGGGAATGATCCCAATCTTTTGGTACCGGTTGAGACCTGATTTATGACCTAGGATGTGATCGATTCTGGAGAATGTTCCATGGGCAGTAGAGAGGAATGTGTATTCTGTTGCTTTGGGATGGAATGTTCTGAATATGTCTGTGAAGTCCATTTGGTCCAGTGTGTCATTTAAAGTGTTTATTTCCTTGTTGATCTTTTGCTTAGACGATCTGTCCATTTCAGTGAGGGGGGTGTTAAAGTCCCCCACTATTATTGTATTGTTGTCGATGTGTTTCTTTGCTTTTGTTATTAATTGCCTTATATAATTGGCTGCTCCCATGTTAGGGGCATAGATATTTACAATTGTTAGATCTTCTTGTTGGACAGACCCTTTAAGTAGGATATAGTGTCCTTCCTCATCTCTTATTACAGTCTTTGGTTTAAAATCTAATTTGTCTGATATAAGAATTGCCACCCCAGCTTTCTGTTGGTGTCTGTTAGCATGGTAAATGGTTTTCCACCCCCTCACTTTCAATCTGGGGGTGTCTTTGGGTCTAAAATGAGTCTCTTGCAGACAGCGTATCGATGGGTCTTATATTTTTATCCAATCTGATAGCCTGTGTCTTTTGATTGGGGCATTTAGCCCTATTACATTCAGGGTGACTATTGAAAGATAGGAATTTAGTGCCATTGTATTGCCTGTAAGGTGACTGTTACTGTATATTGTCTGTGTTCCTTTCTGGTCTAGGTTGCTTTTAGGCTCTTTCTTGGCTTAGAAGACCCCTTTCAATATTTCTTGTAGGGCTGGTTTGGTGTTTGCAAATTCCCTTAGTTTTTGTTTGTCCTGGGAGCTTTTTATCTCTCCTTCTATTTTCAGTGACAGCCTAGGTGGATATAGTATTCTTGGCTGCATATTTTTCTCCTTTAGTGCTCTGAATATATCCTGCCAGTCCTTTCTGGCCTGCCAGGTCTCTGTGGATAGGTCTGTTGCCAATCTAATGTTTCTACCATTGTAGGTTACAGATCTCTTCTCCCGAGCTGCTTTCAGAATTTTCTCTTTGTCTCTGAGACTCGTAAGTTTTACTATTAGATGTCGGGGTGTTGACCTATTTTTATTGATTTTGAGGGGGGTTCTCTGTGCCTCCTGGATTTTGATGCCTGTTTCCTTCCCCAAATTAGGGAAGTTCTCTGCTATAATTTGCCCCAATATACCTTCTGCCCCCCTCTCTCTTTCTTCTTCTTCTGGGATCCCAATTATTCTAATGTTGTTTCGTCTTATGGTATCACTTATCTCCTGAATTTTGCCCTCGTGATCCAGTAGTTGTTTATCTCTCTTTTTCTCAAGTCTTTATTTTCCATCATTTGGTCTTTTATATCACTGTTTCTCTCTTCTGCCTCATTTATCCTAGCAGTTAGTGCCTCCATTTTTGATTGCACCTCATTAATAGCCTTTTTGATTTTGACTTGGTTAGATTTTAGTTCTTTTATTTCTCCAGAAAGGGTTTCTCTAATAACTTCCAGGCTTTTTTCAAACCCAGCTAGTATCTTTAAAGTGATGATTCTGAACTCTAGATCCAACATCGTACTAATGTGCATATTGAGTATGTCCCTGGCAGTCGGTACTACCTCTTGTTCTTTTTGTTGAGGTGATTTTTCCATCTTGTCATTTTGTCCAGAGGAGAATAGATGAATGAGAGAACAAAATGCTAACAGGGTAACAACGTCCTCAGTAAATATACTCTAAACAAATAAGAAAAGACCTGAAGCTGGGGGAAAAGAAAGGGAAAGAAAGAAAAAAGAAAAAGAAAAAGATAAAAACAAACAAAAATAAAACAAACAAAAAAACAGCATATGATCAAATATGATCAGGCTGGTGCATAGATCAGTGCCACATGCTAGAATTTGGGTGTATTTTGGTCTGTTAGAAGAAAGTGTCTCCCAAAATTTTAAAGAAAGAAAAACTTATATATGTACAAAAATAAGGGTTGATATGATGAAGGGATGGAATCTGACTGTAAAGATGAAAATTATAAAAAACTTTATAAGAGGAATTGATAAGAAGTTGTTTGAAAAAAGAAAAGAGGATTTAAAAAAAAAAAGAAAAGAAAAGGGAGAGAATGTGATCAGGCAGGAGAGTAGAAGAAAACCATACACTAGAGATTTAGGGCATATTTTGATCTGTTAGAAGAAACTATCTCAAAATTTTAAAGAGAGAACAACTTATATATATATGCCAAAAATAAGGGTAACTACTATGAAGGGATAGAATATGACTCTAAAAATGAAAAATAAAAATGTTTTTTAAAAAAGGATTGATAAGGGCGCCTGGGTGGCTCACTTGGTTAAGCGACTGCTTTCGGCTCAGGTCATGATCCTGGAGTCCCTGGATCGAGTCCCGCATCGGGCTCCCTGCTCGGCAGGGAGCCTGCTTCTCCCTCTGACCGTCCCCCCTCTCCTGTGCCCTCTCTCTCTCATTCTCTCTGTCTCAAATAAATAAATAAAATCTTAAAAAAAAAATTAAAAAAGTAAAAAAGGATTGATAAGATGTTGGTTGAAAAAGGAAAAAAGAAAAATTCAAAAAAAAAAAAAAGACAGTTAAAAAAAAATTAACTTTGAAAGACTATAGAATCATGGTAAAAAAGCCATGGATTCTATGTGCATTATTCCCCTAGCGCTGGAGTTCTGCCGTTCTCATTGATCGGTAAACTTGGTCTTGGCTGGCTGTTCTCGCTGATCTTCTGGGGAGGGGCCTGTTCCCGTGGTTCCCAAATGTCTTTGCCAGAGGCAGAATTGCCCTGCCCTTGTCCAGTCTGGGCTAAGTAATCTGCTCATGTTTGCTCTCGGGAGCTTTTGTTCCCTGCAAGCTTTCCGTACAGCTTTGGAGGCCGAGAGTGAAAATGGCGGCCTCCCAGTCTCCACCCAGGAGGATCCGGGAACTCAGGGCCCTGCTCTTCAGTGCACCCCCAGGGAAAAGCAATCAGTCACTCCCGTCTCCCCGGTCTCCGGCCACACTCCGTGCTCACCCGGCCTGTGAGCGAGCATTTCTATCTCTGGCACCCGACCCGGGGTGGAGTCTCCAAACCCAGCAGATCCCTGTGGTGCACTCCTGCACCGCTTCTCCTGGGGGAGGAAGGGGAGTCTCCCCGGATCTGCTGCTTGTTGGGTCCCTGCTAGAGGAGCAGTGGCCCGACTGTGCCGCGGATCACAGTTTATGGCAACCCTGAGCTGAGAGCCCGCTCTTCGGCTCTATCTCTGCAGCCAGCTTCCCTGCTCTGATACCTGGGAGCTCTGCCACACTCAGGCACCCCCAGTCTTTCTGTGACCCCAAGGGTCCTGAGACCACACTCTCCCATGAGGGTTCCACCCCCCGCTTAGCCACTGGAGCGAAGTCCCTCAGCGCAGCAGACTTCTAAAAGTTCTGATTTTGTGCTCTATGGCTCTATCACTTGACAGAAGCCGCCGACAGAGGCCCCCTCCCCCGTAGTCTATCCTCCCGAAAATCGCCTCAGATTCACTTCTCCGCACGTCCTACCTTCCAGAAAGTGGTCGCTTTTCTGTTCAGAGAGTTGTTGCTCTTCTTTTCATCAATCTCCTGTTGAGTTTGTAGGTGTTCAGAATGGTTTGATCCCTATCCAGCTGAATTCCTGAAACCATACGAAATCCAGGTCTCCTACTCCTCTGCCATCTTGCTCCGCCCCCCATGGTGTTGTTTTTTATAATCACTTGGGTACCTGAGTGGAGAGCAAATTGCATATAGGTGAAATTTTTGGCAGAAACACTGGTTGGAAGATTAATGCAAATCTAGGCCAAAAATGATACTTTTGACCTATAGTAATAGCTGTGTGATTGAAAAGAAAATTGATAAAGTATTTAGGAGTAATGTGGCTCTGTGACAAACAGTGTATGAGGATAAGAGATTAATTGAAGAGGTTATCTGTGAACAAATATTTATTGAGTACTTAACCTATCAATCAGTCTTACAGAAGAATTAATAGGCTTCCCTGTGTTGGTTGGAGGCAAAATGATAAATTAAGTTTTGATGCATTGAGTCAGAAGTGTTTTCAAAACTAAACTAAATTGTAATGCCCTGTCATAACTACTAATATTAATATGGAAGAAGGAGGGGTTAAAATCTGTATTTGGAAGTCTTCAGCTTATAAATTCAATTTCTAGCCAGAGAAAGCATTATCCAGTGAGAAAAGAGCCAGTATCAGAGACCACATTTAAAATGGAAGACATAGAAGAGGTACACAGAGATGTAAAAAATGAGCCAGCAGAAAACACTAGTCTCACAGAAGCCAAGAGACAGGAAGTTTCAGGGCAGAAGACCCAAAAATACTTAGTAAATTGGGACTACAAATTACCTAATGAAGTCAATAGGACATTTGCAGTCCAGAGTGAGTATGAAACTAGGTTGCAAAGAGATGAAGAGAAGTATAACTGAACATTAGAAATGGTAGCATAGACTCCTTTGTAAAACAAAATATCAGAAACCTAGTAAGCAACTACAAGGCTCCAGTTGACACTAGACAGCAGTAGTAGGCTAAGTCTGCCTTGTTCATTAGCAACAAATATAGGATGAAAAACAGGAGGAAAGAAACTTCATGATGGAGATAATCTACGAGGAGGAAATGGCATAAGGGAAAGGCAAAAACTGGAGGAGGTTGATGACAGGCTTGGAAACATGAAATTAAACCTATCTTTTCTCTTGTCTTCAAGGCCCGATGTAAAGTTGGCATAATAATGGCATTCTATTTCAAGGGCTTAGAATAATGCCTGGGACATAGTTAATACTCAACTTACCTCTTAGTCAAGATATGCAAACTGCTGTAACGACTTTATAATTTCAGAAGCTTATTATAACAAGGTTTATCTCCTCTTCAGTCCAATGTAGATTTAGCATGGGAGCTGTGCTCCATGCAGTCATTCAGGGTCCCAGGGTCTTTCAAACTAGCGCTCTGCCATCCTCTAGGGTCTTTGAACAGTCCAGTGATCCTCTATGACTAGCTGTCAGACAAGGCAAAAATTAGAATGTGCAAGATACTGTGAGAGAGAAATTTTGAGGCTTGGAAATGCTACACGTGATCTTTGTCTATATTCCATTGGACAGAAGTCAGTCACATGATTCTTCCTAACAGCAGGGAAGGCTGGGGAATGTAGTCTACCTGTGGGCTCTGGAGGAAAAGAAACCATAGCAGTCTCCTTAAGAGCTGTTATGATTACCATTATTGTTATCTATATTAGAGTCTGCTAAATTAATTCCCTGAAGAGTCAAAATGAGATAAAAGACAAGTAAGTTTTGATGGACACTAGGGATGGGAAAGTTAGACCCATGGACATGCCAAAAACAAATTCTGGGAAGCTAGGAAGAAGGGCTGTCATCCTAAGAAGAATAGTAAGCACTAGGAAGATATGGGAGAAAGTTAAAATCCTAAACTTACAATTCTTGTCCAGACCTGCCCTGAATTCCTGACATATAGTCAACTGCTACTTTACCTTTCCATTTGGGTATCTATAGGTATCTCAAGCTTAACATAGCCAAAATTAAACTGATCTCCTGACCACTGGTAGCATTTACTATACCTGGAGCCATTTTTTTTTTTTTAATTCCAATTGATGGTAATGTGTTTCTTCCAGGTATTCAAATCACAGTCTTAGAGTCATTCTTGACTCCCCTTTTACTCTTATATCCAACAACCAATCAGGAAACCCTGTTGGTTCCTCCTTCAACATATATTTATAATTTGATCACGTTGTGCTGCCACTACTGCTGCCATGTGGTCCTAAGCTACCATCATCTCTTACCTTTGCCATCTCGTATTTCCCACAGTCTCTTCTCAACACATGGCCATGCCACACCTCTGCTCAGAGCCCTACAATGGCTCCCACCTCATTCAGAATAACTGCCTACTCCTTGCAATGGTGCACATGACTCTCAGCTCTCAAATCCTGCTACCTCTTCTTGACACTGTGCCTCAAATTCTGGCCTCCTTGCTGTTCCTCACACATATAAGAGAGATTCCTGCTTTGGGGCCCTGGTTCTAGATGTTTTCACAGCACGAAGCCTTCTATTCCCAGATATCCACAGAGGTAACTCTCATTTCAAGTCTCTGCTCATAAGTCACATTTTGAATACATCATTCCCCTGGGCACCATATTTGAGAAATCAACATTGCCCCCTCCAGTAACTTCCCTAATCCCCTTAGCCTGCTCTACTTCTCCCTTTCCCATAGCACTTTTCACCCTCGCACACAGTATATATGTTACCTATGTCTATTATTTAGTTGGCTTCCCACCTCCTTACTAGAATCCTAAACTCCACGAGGCCAGAAGTCTTTGCTTTTTTGTTCACCGATGTATTTCAAGCTTCTAGAATGGCATTTGGTACATCTGGTTTAGTAAATACTTGTTATATGAATGAGTTAATAAATACATTAATTTTTCCTTGACCCTTCATACCTCTTATATTGTCTGACAAATAACAATTTTTTTTTCCTATGTTTTGCAAATGATTCTGGTAATAGTGGTCTGAGCCCCAGACTACGGACAGCAATTGAACTTTAATTTGATACTTCAGTAAGGAAGAAATTTTTTTTTAATGATTTATTCTCTTTAGTTTGTCAATACAAATATTCAGTTTCAAGTTGTATCTGAAAACTTACAGGCTAGCAAATGGTTGGGAGTGGAGAGAATGCATCACTTATAGCTACAGTGATTTTCTATCTCTGACTCATCTGAAAAAGCCTTAATTGAGTATTTATTCTTATGCTGCAAGATCCAAAAAATCTTAACTGCCATTAAGCTGTCTACAGAAGCAAAATGAAATGGAGAATTAAGGCAATTATCAGGATGATATGAACCATAGAAAACATGTTTGCCTCAATCTGGATGTTTCTGGAGAACTTATTTTTGACCTAAATTATCTGAGTAACCTCCCCCCCTTGAGTTTCCATTTCATTTTGCACAGATAGATAGTAATTTAGTGTGGAAGAGGGAATGGCCCATAGTATAGGGAATCAGTGTGAGAAGAAACTCATCATCCTGGGTATGTTTGTCTGGATCTTCTCTTTTCGCTAAACTTTGTTCCCAGAGGAAATAGAAAAAAATTTGAAGACTTAATAAGGAATTTTTGAAAATTAACAACTGATTTACTGAAGATGTGCTTTAACACCTGCCTATGTTTTGATCTTAACTAAAACAACTCTTCAGTGCAGATTTCTTTTAGCTCCTGTTTAGGCTTTAACTTTAGATCCATCTTTAAAAAGCCAGTGAGTAAATAAAACAGGATATTAATCATCATAGATTCATTCCTATGCAAATGCAGATACAATTGGCAGAAGTGTGGGCTGTTTCTGGTTTACATGAAAGCCAGCTCTCTAATGTATGTCAAGTGGTGTGATAATGAGGAATTTCCAGTTGTGTCTGTCTGCTGCTCTTGTGTGCTTTATTAAATGTTTTGTCAGGTCAATTGTATTTGTTTGATATCTTCACTCTCTTTCCCTAAAGATATATTTCCCAATAAGACTATTTTTTAACTTTAGATTTTGATATTCAAATTACCCACTCCCAACACACACACCAACTTCAATGGTGAGCAGAGGACGACCTGTAAAAGTTATCAAAAAAACTGCACGTGCTGAGAAATAGGGCCCTCTCTGGCCCAGCCCACCTACTTTTCCTAACACATGAGCATCTCAGTGGACCCAATGACAGACTCCCACAGGGGTCTCAGTGGATGCACCTCAATTATTCACTGACGTCAAATGCTATCCCTTGTCTGCTGTTTGGCTATAGATTCACTGGAAAAAGTTAAAATCAACCAGGGAGATGATAAATTTTCAGGATATGATACAAATAAACATAGAGGTTAAGTCTATTTTGAAGCAGCATAGGAAGAAGTGTTACAGAAATGCAAAAATATTCCTTCCTCATGTCTATGTCTCAGCAATCAAGAACTCAATTTTTTTTTTTTTTCCATTTTGGTTTTTAAAATCCCACCTGATTTCATCCTAACCTACCTTCTGGTCATCTCTCATACCCCTCTACATCATGAGATTTCTTTCTGTTTTATTTATTTATTTTTTATTGTTTCCACCATTATTGAGATATAGTTGGCATATAACATTGTGTAAGGTTAAGGTGTACAATCTGTTGATTTGGTGTACTTACATATTGCAAAATGATTACCACCATAGCATTAGCTAACACCTCCATCACATCACACAATTACCTTTTTTGTGTGGTGAAAACATTTAAGATCTCTCTTAACGACTTTCAAGTATATGATACAGCATTCTTAACTATAATCCCTATGCTGTATATTAGATCACAGAACTTATCCATCTTATAACTGGAAGTTTGTATTCTTTGACCACCATCACCCATTTCCCCAACCCCCTACCCTCTAGTAACCACCACTCTGATCTCTGTTTCTAGAGGTTCAGCTGTTTAAGATTCCACATATAAGTGATATATAGTGTTTCCCTTGTCTGATTTATTTCACTTAGCATAATGGTCTTAAGGTCCATTCATGTCACAAATAGCAGAATTTCCTTCTTTCTTATGGCAGAGTAATAGTCCATTGTGTTATATACCACCTCTTTTTTAATCCATTCTTCCATCCAGGGGTGTTTATAGGTTGTTTCCATAACTTGGCTTGTGAATAATACTGCGATGAACATGGAACTGCAGATATCTCTTCGAGATCCTGTTTTCATTTCCTTTCAACATATACCCAGAAGTGGGATTGCTAGTTCATAATGTATTTCTACTTTAATTTTTTCAGCATCCTCCATACTGTTTTCCAGGTGGCTAGAAATTTACGTTTCTATCCACAGTGCACAAGAGTTCCCTTTGATCCACCTCCTCTCCCACACTTCTTATCTGTTGTCTTTTTATAATAATCCCTCTAATAGGTATAAGGTAAGGTAATATCTCATTGTGGTTTTGATTTGCATTTTCCTGATGATTAGTGATGTTGAGCACCTTTTTTCATGTACCTGTTAGACATTTGTACAGCTTCTTGGCAAAAAGGCCTACTCAGTTCATCTGCCCATTTTTGAGTGGGATTGTTTTGGGGGGTGTTTTGTTGTTATTGTTGTTATTGAGTTGTATGAGTTCTTTACATATGTTATATATTAAACCCTTACCAGATAGCTGCTTTGCAAATATTTTGTCCCTTTCCATAGGTTGCCTTTTAATTTTGTTGATGATTTCCTTTGCTGTGCAGAAGCTTTTTCGTTTCAAGTTGTCCCACTTGGTTATTTTTGCTTTTGTTGCCTTTTCCTTTAGTATCAAATCCACCCTGAAACAAACAAACAAAAAATATTGCCAAGATAGACTTCAAGGAGCTTACCCCATTTTCTTCTAGAAGTTTTATGGTTTCAGGTTTACATTCAATTCTTTAATCCATTTTGAGTAGATTTTAGTTTATGGTATAAGTTAAGGGTCCAGGTTCATTCTTTGGTATATGAATATTCTATTTACCCAGCATCATTTATTGAATAGACTACCCTTGCCACATTGTATATTCTTGGCTCCTTTGTTATAAATTAATTGGCCATTGGCTTATTTCTGGGTCTCCATTCTGTTACATTGATCTCTGCATCTGTTTTTGGGCAAATACCATATTATTTTGATTACTATAGCTTTCTAATATAGTTTTATATTAAAAAGTATGATGCCTCTAGTTTTCGTCTTCCTTTCTCAGGATTGTTTTGGCTACTTAGAGTTATTTGTCATATCACACAAGTTTTAGCAGTGTTTTTTCTATTTCTGTGAAAAATACCATTGAAATTTTGATAGGGATTGCATTGGATGTGTACATTTCTTTGGGTAGTCTGGACATTATAACAATATTAATTCTTCCAATCCATGGGCACAGAATATCATTCCATTTGTATCTTCCCCAATTTTTTTTTTATCAATGTCCTACAGGTTTCAATGTACAGATCTATCACTTCCTTGATTAAATTTATTCCTAAGTATTTTTGAGGATATTATAAATGGCATTGTTTACTTAGTCTCTTTCTGATAGATTGTTTTTATCAGTAATACAACAGATATTTGTTTATTGATCTTGTATCCTGCAACTTTACTGAATTTGTTGCTTAGATCTAAAGTTTTTGGTGGAGTCTTTAATGTTTTCTATATATAATGTCATGCAAGTAGTGACAATTTTACTTCTTTCTTCTGATTTGGATGACTTCTATTTCTTTTTCTTGCCTAATTGTTCTGGCCAGGACTTCTAGTACCATGTTGAATAAGAATTTTGATTGTTGGTATCCTAGCCTTAATCCTGATCTTAGAAGAAAATCTTTCACCTTTCAACATTCAGTATGATGTTAGCTGTAGGCTGTCATATATAGCCTTTATTATGGTGATACATTCCCTTTATATTCAGTTTGTTGAGGGTTTTTATCATGAAAGGATATTGAATATTTCCAGGTGGTTTTCTGCATCTATTGAGTTGGTCATAGAATTTTTATCCTTCAATTTGTTAATGTGGTATATCACATTGATTGATTTGTGAATGTTGAATCATCCTTGCATTCCTATAGTATATGCCACCTGATCATGGTGTATGATCCTTTTAATGTATTGTTGAATTCCATTTACTAATATTTAATGAGGATTTTTGCATCTGTCTTCATTAGAAACAGGATATTGGCCTGTAATTTTCTTTCTGTAATGTTCTTGTCTAATTCTGGTATCACAGTAATGTTGTCCTCATAAAATTAGTTTGGAAGTGTTCCCTTCTCTTCTGTTTTTTGGAAAATTTTGAGAAGGATTGATATTAATTCTTTAAATGTTTGGTAGAATTCACCAGTGAAGCTATCTGGTCATGAACTTTTTTGTTGAGAGGTTTTGATAAGTGACTCAGTCTCCTTATTGTTAATTGGTCCACTCAAATTCTATTTCTTCATGATTCAGTCTTATAGGTTGCATGGTTTTAGGAATTTGTTGATTTCTTCTAGGTTGTCCAATTTTTTTGGTGTATAATATTCACTGAAAGTGTCTTATGATTCTTGGTGTTTGTATGGTATCAGTTATAATGTCTCCTCTTTCAGTTATAAATTTATTATTTGCTCTTTTTTTCTTGATGAGTCTAGCTGAAAGTCTGTTTTATCTTTTAAAAAAAAAAGATCTTATTTCATTGATTGATTGATTGATTTCTGTCTCTATTTCATTTATTTCCACTCTGATATTTGTTATTTCCTGCCTCCTACCAACTTTGGACTTCATGTGTTCTTTCTCTATTTCCTCGAGGTATACAGTTGGGTGATTTGCTTGGGATCTTTCTTATTTCTTAATATAGGTATTTATCACTCAGAACTTCTTAGAACTGCTTTTGCTGCATCCCATAAATTTTGATATCTTCTGTTCTGATTTTCATTGGTCTCAAAATAATTTTTTATTTTTGTTTTCTTCTTTGACTCATTGGTTGTTCATGAGACTGTTGTTTCATTTCTACACATTTGTGAATATTCTAGTTTTCTTCATGTAATTGATTTCTGGAAAGAAATAATGGCTGAAAGCTGCCCTAATCTGGAGAAAGAAACAGGCATCAAAATCCAGCAAACCTAAGGATTACAAAACAAGAAGAATCCAAAGAAACCCGTACTGAGACACATTAACATTAACCTGTCAAAAGATAAAGACTAGGAGAGAGTCTTAAACTCAGCTAGAGAAAAACAACCTGTTAGGTACAAAGGAACACCTATAAGACTATCAGCAGATTTTTCAGCAGAAACTTTGGAAGCCAAAGGGAGTGACATGATATATTCAAAAGACTGAAAGAAAAACAACAACAAAGCCTGCCAACCAAGAATACTCTACTCAGCAAAGTTGTCCTATAGAATTGAAGGAGAAACAAAGAGTTTTTATTCCAGAAATCATTGTGGTCAGAAAAGATGCTTGATATAATTTCAGTCTTCTTAAATTTATTAAGACTTATTTTGTGACCTAACATATGATCTATTCTGGAGAATGTTCCATATGCACTTGAGAAGAATGTGTATTCTACTGCAGTTGGATGGAATGTTCTGTAAATATCTGTCTATCTGGTCTAATGGGTAATTTAAATCCAATACTGTCTTACTGATTTTCTGTGTGAATGATCTATCCGTTGTTAAAAGAAGGGTATCAAATTCACCTACCGTTATTATATTGCTGTCTGTTTCTCTCCTTAAGTCTGTTAGTTTTTGCTTTATATATTTAGGTGAGCCTAAGTTGAGTGCATAAATATTTACAAATGTTATATCCTCTTGTTGGATTGATCCCTTTGTCATTAGAGAATGACCTTCTTTGTCTCTTATTACAATGTTTTTCTTAAAATCTATTTTGTCTGATATAAGTATAGCTACTCTAGGTTCTTTTGGTTTCCATTTACATGGAATATCTTAATCCATCCCTGCACTTTCTGTCTGTGTGTGTCCATAAAGCTGAAATGAGACTTCTTGTAGGCAACATATACATCATTGTTGAATTTTTATCTATTTAGCCACTCTATGTTTTTTGATTGGAGAATTAAGTCCATTTACATTTAAAGCAATTATTGGAAGGTAGGGACTTACCTTTGCCATTTTGTTAATTGCTTTTTGGGTGGTTTGTAATCCCTTTGTTTCTTTCTTCTTTTGTTCTCTTCCTTTGTAATTTGATGATTTTCTGTGGTGGAATGCTTAGATTCCTTTCCTGTTAACTTTCATGTATTTACTATAAGTTTTTGCTTTGTGATTACTCTGAGGCTATAACACATTATATACTTATAACAGACTATTTTAAGCTGAAAATAATTTAACTTGGAATGTATACAAAAGCTCTACATTTATACACCCCTACATGTTTTATGTTTTTGATATTACAATTTCCATCTTTTTACTTTGTGTATCCATTAACAAATTGCTATAGTTATTTTTAATGCTTTTATCTCTTAACCTTCATACTAGACTTATAAGGGATATATCCACCATCATTACAATATTAGAATATTCTGAATATAACTATATACTTACATGTACCAGTGATTTTTTTATACTTCTGTATGTTTTCTTGTTACTAATTAGCATACTTTCATTTCAGCTTGAAGAACTTCACTTAAATTTTTTTAAGACCAGTCTAGTGGTAATGAGTTTTATCTTGTCCTTGTTTGGAAAAACTCTTTATCTCTCCTTCAATTCTATAGGACAACTTTGCTGAGTATTCTCGGTTGGCAGGCTTTGTTGTTGTTGTTGTTGTTGTTGTTGTTGTTGTTTTTCTTTCAGTCTTTTGAATATATCATGTCACTCCCTTTGGCTTCCAAAGTTTCTGCTGAAAAATCTGCTGATAGTCTTATAGGTGTTCCTTTGTACCTAACAGGTTGTTTTTCTCTAGCTGAGTTTAAGACTCTCTCCTAGTCTTTATCTTTTGACAGGTTAATGTTAATGTGTCTCAGTACGGGTTTCTTTGGATTCTTCTTGTTTTGTAATCCTTAGGTTTGCTGGATTTTGATGCCTGTTTCTTTCTCCAGATTAGGGCAGCTTTCAGCCATTGTTTCGTTGAATAAGCTTTCTGCCCCTTTCTCTATGTCTTTTTGTTTTGGGACCCTTATGAGTGTATATTGGTCTACTTCTGGTTTCTCATTAGTTCCTTCATCTATCTTCACGCTTTTTTATTCTTATTTTTTTCCTTGTTGCTCCTCTGATAGATGAATTTCACTGCCTGTCTGTGAGTTTGCTGATCCTTTCTTCTGCTTGATCTAGTCTGCTGCTGAAACCCTCTAAGTTGAACTTTCCAGTCAATTTTTATATTCCTCAGCTATGTCATTTCTGTTTGGTACTTTTTAATATTTTCTGTCTCTTTGTTTAAATTCTCACTTTCTTCTTATATTGTTCTCCTTATCTCCATGAACATCTTTATGACCATTATTTTAAATCTATTTCTCAGATAAATCACTTAATTCTATTTAATTAAAATTTGTTTTCTGTAGTTTTATCTTGTTCTTTTGTTTGGAACATATTCTTTTGTTTCTTCTCCTTGAATCTTTGTGTTGGTTTCTGTGTATCAGCTAAAACTGCCAACTCTCCCAGTCCCCACAGAGTGATCTTGTGTTGGAGATGAAGCTCATTGATCAGTCCAGCCTGTGCTCCTGGTTGTCCTTCAAGGTTTTATGATTGTTCAAGCCACATTCTTTGTTCTTAGTGGCTCCCACTAGTTGAGAGTGTACAAAACCCATAAATGTCCTGGGGTGGGGGGGAAAGGGGAGGCACATTCAGCACCTAGATGCAAACTGGTTGCAAGTTGGATCTTCAGACAACAGCTGTGAAAGTATGTAGTTAGAACCCTTCCAGGGAGTAACTGGAAGATGGGCATTTTTGCCTGCTCCTTCTGCACTGATCCCAAGTGTATAGCCATTGGGGTGCAGGTGCTTCTAAGCCTATTAAAACGTTCTTTGTTTTTTACAATCCTGTGGGACTGCTGAATGCAAGCCTCTTTTGCCACCAGAGCCTCACTATCCTTCAGATAACAGCCACAAAAACAGTGGCACTAACTATGTGTATAAACTCCTTCCACAGAGATACTTGCAACTTGAAGCAGGCTAGAGGGAGACAGCAAGGGAGGTGACAATAGGCTTCCCTGATCTCCAGGGAAGATGGGAGTTGGCCTCTAGATGTATGCTAAATTAGAAGCCTGGCCATCAAGCAACAGCTTTTGCAGTATGCAGATATACTCCTTTTAGGGAGACAGGTGTTTTTGCCTGCTCCTTCTGTGCTAAACCATGATGGTATAAGAATGCTTCTTTGTTTGAGACAGTACAGTGAGATTCATGAATAGAAGCCCCATGGGGTATCAGAGCCAGGCATTCTGGGGACATGTTCTTTGGGCAACAGTTGCAAAAGCTAGGGAGCAGACATATATACAACCTCTTTCCAGGAGATACTGGCAACTTGGTGCAAGCAGGTAGGAGAGGGTAGGGGAGGTGTTCTCTGGGTATGTGTTAAGTTAAAAGACTGACCCTCAGGCAGCAGCTTCTAACATATGAAAATATACTCAACCTTTCAGAGTAAGACAGGGAGATAGGCAAATTTTGCCTATTCCCTCTGTGTTGAGCCCTGGAGTAATAGCTGCAATGAATTTTCAGGCCTTTAATGACTGCTTCTTTCTTTGTTATAGTCTTATGGGTCTCATGCATGCAAAGCCTGTTGACTCTCAAAGCAAGGTGTTTGGAGGACCCATCCCTCAGGTAGGAGTCTTAAAAGTTGGGTCGCTACATATGTGGTCTAAACCCTTCACTCTTCAGGGAGAATCTGAGAGTTGGAGGTTCCCTCCTAGATTGTATGGCACTATACCAGGAATGGGGTTTATGATGAGAGTATGTCTCAGCCTTTCCTAACCATTTCACTGTGGGCATATTCTCATTTGCCTGATATGTAGGAGTCATCCAGCTACTTTCCGAATTTCCATGTGCATCCATTCATTCTCTGTGTCCATGGGAGGAAGGGAGTTCAGGAACCCCCTAATCATCTTTAAAAATGCTCTTGAAGTGTCAAAATGCTTTTGATACTTTTATTAACATTGACTAATTTAATTTCTAATCAGTGAAACATCCTTGACCTTTCCCAACTCCAGACATCTGTACATAGTCTTTCCTTTGCTTGGAATGCCCCTACCTGCATTTCTGTTGAAACAAATCTAGTCACACTTCATGGTTCAGCTCAAAACCCAACCCAATAAAGTGTTCCCTTTTACCATGGTAATTTTAATTGCTTCCATCTCCAAACTCACATAGTACAGCTGCCTTATTCCATTTCCCCTCCTTCCTTATTCTTCTGTGCCCCATTTTCTTGCTCTTTTTGTATATTTAATTATTTATGAAGTACCACACAAAGAAATATCACATACATGGAGAAATGTCAAATTTATACTTTGACAATTAGTTCTAAAAGGAATTCCTGTGTAATAATTCTCAAAGAAAAGAACTATAATATTGCCAACACCCAAGAAGCTCCCATGTGTTCTGTCTAATTAACAGCCCCCTTCCTCTCTAACAGAGCTAGCCCCATTCCCTTTATAGTTTTACTATAATATATGAATCCCTGAGCCCTACAGTTTAGTTTTTCTCTCTTTTTGAATTTTACATAATTTTTAATTTTGCACTTTCTATAAAAAAAAAGATTAAACTAAGTAATACACATCCTAAAACACACTCTAAAACACAATAGGTATTTTGGGTCTTTTTCTCCCACCATTACAGTATTTAGCATATAATTGATAGCTATTATATTATTATTATTATGTCTTTGTGGCATCTATAGATACTCCTGACCTGTTAGTTAACTTTTGAATTAATAACCTATCTGTTTTAACATCTTGCTTCCTTGAGGGCAATGGTGCATCTTAAATTGTTTGTAAAATCCCCATATTACCTAGCACAGAATAGGTGATTATTAATTTTTTCATTTTATTCAGTGCTATTGCTTGGCTATGAAATGATGTAAAACTTAATGCTGAATTGTCACATACAAGGAGTCTTGCTGAATCACTCACTATGACAATAGCCTTTTCTTTTTTTTATTATGTTATGTTAATCACCATACATTATATCATTGGTTTTTGATGTAATGTTCCATGATTCATTGTTTGCGTATAACATCCAGTGCTCCACGCAGTACGTGCCCTCTTTAATACCCATCACCAGGCTAATGCATCCTCCCACCCCCCTCCCCTCTAGAACCCTCAGTTTGTTTCTCAGAGTCCATAATCTCTCATGGGTTGCCTAAGGAGGGGTGACCCGACCCAGGTCGGACAATAGCCTTTTCTATTTTCTTCATAGCACTTGTTACTATTTGAAATTGTATTGTTTTATTATTTGTTTGTTTATCTTCTGTGTTATCTCAAATAGAATATGAGCTTCTATCCCTAAAGTTTAAGATATTAGCTGTCAAAATATAGGTGCTTAATGAATATTTGTTGAATTAAAAAAATAAATGAACTATTATAGGAATTAAGGAGTTAGAGCTTTTTATGACATTGATGTTTTATTAATGTCTGTCATCTTTAGAACTCTATTCATTTCTCAGCTCCTGTATTTCTGGAAGACATTTATTCTGAATTTGGCTAATTCTTTTCCTTCTTGAGAACATAAACTTTCTCTGAAGGCCAGAGTTCACTCTGAAGAGGAAACAGGATCAGCTGTTACCTCTGACATGGGTTTAAAATGTTCTTTCTACAAAATGAGGGATGATTACATCTAGCGCATTTTTATTAAATTCAAGCAATAACATGATTAAGGTACTAATATTTTCCCACAATAAAGTAAAGTTTTTATTACTTTGTCATAATATATGGTATATTCATATTTGAAAGAAGCAGGAAAATAACACTGGGTGGCTAAAAAGTAGGCTCTGAACTCTTCAAGGCTATAAACCATTTGTTTACTGAAAGGTAACATGGTTACTATTTTCAAGGTTTTGAGAATCTTTTTAAATGAAAACTATGTGCTTTTGAGGACAAAATAAGAAATACTTCTTGTGTCTAGTTTTTTACTTCTTGTATTACTTTTATTATCTTCTCAGAATGTCCTACTATTGTCCTTAGGAATTCCCCATTTGGCAGGTAGTTATATTCCTTGAGCATGAATGTCTAAGATGTGATAGAAAACCGTATTTTTGGAGAGTCCACATAAGGAACAAAATGCCCTGTGGAAGCACCTTATTTCTTTGTCTAGAAGTTCTTTCCAGATATTCTGAAGGTCTGTGCATGAGAAAGGGGACATGTTATACATGGGCGGGGGGAAGGGAATTGCAGCCCATTTTATTTAGGTAGCCTGTTGTCTTTGTGTTGTGTGCTTATGTGAGAGTTTTTTCCAATTGGTGTACATCTAATGTGCTATGGAAACAGCACATCATACCAATATGCACGTCTTCCATTTCCATTCTTATCCACTCTGCAATAGAGAAACTGAAGTCACATTAAAGTCTCATGAGTTTGCATGGTCCTGGGGCTCAGGATGTGATCTTTAACTTGAGGTATAATTATTCAGTTCAGGCTTCTCATCTAGTTGATTACAAACAACCAAAGGATATAAATAGAGATATTTAATATTTGCATTAGCACTTTACAATTTATAAAAATCTTTGCAAAATATCTTAGCTTCAGAACAACTCTTACCTTGTTGATGTCCAAGGTGACAGATCTTCACAGAGCTCTAAGAATACATTGCTTCCCAAGCAGGTATGGATTAAATACTAAAGTTTGGGGAAGTGGAGATTTCCTTCTTATGAAAAGCATGGGTATACCTCATCTCTACTGTTAAGTAATTTCTTCTATACTAGACATCTTTCTGGAGAGTGACTCCAAAACAGCTTAGATTATAGATCTATTTAGTACTTTCAACCCAAAGAAAATATACCATGGTAGAAGGAATCCTTTCAACTACTTGACCACAGCTGTTTCAGTATTTTTTAGATTTTTTTGGAGATGATGGGGAGAAAAGTTAAATCTGTAGTGTTTTCCCCATGATCAGTTTGAGAAAAACAAAAAACCATGCTGTCAAGACAAATATGCTTCCATTTAGCTGTGATTTCTCTTGAGGCAGCAACAGGTGAAGGATCACATCAACCACAACCACAACACCCCCCCCACACACACACACACACAACACAAAACACAGAAACCCACACATAGAATTCTATTCCAGTGCGTGTAGTTCAGTCATATCCTGACCAGTCTTACCAACTTTTCTATCAAAGAGTATGACTTTGAAGGTGGGTGAAGTGCTCACTGATGTAATGTGTTATTTTTCATTGTGTGGTTCCCTCTGGAATGAACAATCTTTGTTTCTGAACTAAAACAAACTCAAATGTCATTAATTGCATTAAACTTTATAGCTATCCCACTGCAATAGGTATTCCATTTTGCCTGGCTCTCATGTGTACTTTTTGTTTTAGGCCTTAGAAAGCTCATCTCATCCACAGTATCTCAGCAAAACCATGCTTCTCTCACAATTGTTCCTATTTATAGTGTCCATATTGTACCCTCGCAATGTGCTGAGCCAACCTTAAATGTGGGAGGATGGGCTATGGGAGTAATATGGGTGAGGGAGTATGTATTTTTGTGTGTTTGTGTATGTTTATTCTTACATATACATTCTTTATATATGGGAAATAAATTAATACATTTGTAAAGCAAGTGAAATTGACCATGTGTGGATCTTGAAGCATTTCCTTTGGAATGACAACAGTTTACAAAGACTATGGAATAAGCAAAAACCTCCATGTACCCAAAAACTTGAATTTAAAATTTTTAAAGTAAGGGGCACTTGGGTGGCTCAGTCAGTTAAGCCTCAGCTCAGGTCATGATCCCCAGGTCCTGGGATTGAGCCTGCATCAGGCTCCCTGCTCAGTGGGGAGTCTGCTTCTCCCTCTCCCTGTCCTCCCCCAATCCTGCTCTCTCTCTCACTCACTGTCTCAAATAAATAAATAAAATATTTTTAAAAAAATAAATAAAAATAAAATTTTTAAAGTAGAAATTGACAAATCCACAATCATTGTGAGTTATTTTAGTATCTCTCTCCCAAAATATGATAAAGCAGATAGAAATGTATAAGAAAAGATATGAATAACTTAATAATTGTTACTTAACATATGGAAAGAATGATATATATATCAAATTATTACACCTAGATATAATTTGTAATCAATGTTTAAATTGCAAAATATTACTTGTCAAAAAGTGAAATAATTGGCCATGTATTTTTCTCTACATGACTCTCAAGTTAGTTTTTTTTGTTTTTCCTTTATTTTTCTTTTTACATGTAGCCAAAAGTCATAGTCTCTTCAGAAAAAAAAAAATTAAAAATTGGCTCATTAGCATTTTCTAAGCAACTAAATCTAATTTGAGTAGAAATAATGTGTTCAATCTCTTTTTTTAGCATTGCTTAAATAGAACTCAATAGACATGTGGATGCATCAGGCATTATGTACACACTAAAGAACTGGTTTTCAAAGTTAGCCTACATTAGAATCACCTGGAGGGCTTCTTCACACAAGACTGTTAGCCCCAACCCCAGAGTTTCTGATATAATAGGACAGAGAAGGAGCCAGGAATTTGCATGTCTAACAAGTTACCATGGGATACTGATGCAGTGGTTGGGGACCACACTCTAGAAACCACTGAACTAGAGCACAAAGAAACAGCTGTTTATGAAACGTAACGCAGTGACTCAAAGCTTCCTAGCCTTTATATGTTTATATGTTTAAATTAAATCTTTCAGATTTTTCAATATTTGAAGAATGTTTCCCAGAAATGGGAAGTCCATTTAAAATTTAAAGATGGCATATATCAATTGGCTGAATAAGAGCATTAGCAATGTTATAGGTTATTCCTTCCAGTTTTACTTTTTTTAAAGACTTTATTTATTTATTTGAGAGAGAGCAAGTACAAGCAGGGGGAGGGGCAGAGGAACAAGCAGACTCCCTGCTGAATAAGAAGCCCAATGCAGGGCTCAATCCCAGGACCCTGGGATCATGACCTGAGCCAAGGACAGAAGCTTAACTGACTGAGCCATCCAGGTGCCCCTAAAGATTTTATTTTTAAGTAATCTGTACACCCAATATGGAGGCTCGAACTTACAACCCAAACATTTGAGTTTGTTTTAGCTCAGATCAAGAGTCACATGTTCTACCCCAGAGATCAAGAGTCTTATGCTCTACCGACTGAGCCAGCCAGACACCCCCCAATTTTACTTTTTCCTTTTTTACCTTTCTTTTTATTATGTTCAGTTAGCCAGCATATAGTATATCTTGTTTTTGATGTAGTGTTCAACGATTCATTAGTTGCGTATAACACCCAGTGCTCATCACCACATGTGCCCTCCTTAATACCTATCACCCAGTTACCCAATCCCCACACCCTCCCTCCTTTCTGTAACCTTCAGTTTGTTTCCCTGAGTCCAGAGTCTCTCATGGTTTGTCTCCCTCTCTGATTTCTTCCCATTCAGTTTTCCCTCTCTTCCTCTGTGGTCCTCCCCTCTATTCCTTATGTTCCACATATGAGTAAAACCATATAATTGTCTTTCTCTGCTTGACTCATTTCACTTAGCATAATCCCCTCCAGTTCCATCCATGGGGATGAAAATAGTGGGTATTCATCCTTTCTGATAGCTGAGTTTTTTACCTTTTACTTACATTTTCTAACCCTTGAGCCTCAGGGTTAGAAGGGTTTAGAACACCCTAAGGGGTTGAATAAGGCATCTCTAGGAAACTAGCTAGGCTCTGATAAAATCTTAGTGTTTCTCAAGCATGTGAGTCATAAAGTCGTATAGCTGCCGAGTCATAAAAATTTCCCATGATACATTTGACATAACAACAGTCCTAAGTGTAGCACAAAGCAATGCTTTAAACTGGAAAACAACCTCAAATATGACAGGGAGGATAATTTTGTAATTCAGGATTGAAGAGAATACTCAGAACATGCATTATAGAGGGGTGTTTTTTCAGTAGCTACCAAAATTGAGACTTTACATTTCAGAGTATGCTAAACTTTCCCTATTACCTAAAATCCATTGCCTTTATACCACAATATGCTCTACCTTCTGATTCCTCTACAAAGGATTTGAAAATCTCCCAAGCAAGTTTAGTTCTTTTTCCTATGTTTTTCTCATACATACTTTCACAAATAACATACAACAGCACTCTACAGTGGCTGTTGGCATATCTGTTTCCCATTCAATTGGAAGGACCTTGAGAGCAGAGATACATTATTTTTGTCTTTGATTACCATACACCCAACACTGTGCCCAAGATAAATACTTGTGAAAGGAAAGCCCTTCAGAAGCAAAGATGTCACCTTGGTCATCATCATGCATCCATATTTATGAAATTCACGGAAAGGGCACAGCCAGAGACTAACCCCAACACCTCCCACTATTAGATTTGTGGAGAAAAAAAATAAATCCCCCAAGTAGATATGAACTTATTTCCCGGTTAAACCACTCTGAAGAGGCAAATAAGACCCACTCCTCTTGATCCCATACAGAAGAGATGGGAACTGGGACTACAAGGAGCTGTCCTTGCCAGGCCACCACTGTCCCCTTGCCAACATCTCCGCCTACTGTCTCTGCCCCCAGTCAGAGCATTCTAGGTTGTTCCTTGTTACCCGTTAGCACCACAACCCATGTTGGTGCCATGGGATGCAAATTGCCAGCCCCAACACAAACCCTGTCTCTGAAGAGGCACTTGGTTGGCAGAGTGAAAACACAGAGTAACAAGAGATGCCATCTGCATTTCCTACTACATAGTTCAATTAGTTGATTGATTTGTAACACTTTAAAAAACATTTTCTAGGCAAAGCAAATTAGGAGAGTGTTTTATAATGTATTCAGTTTAATTAAAACTGCACTAAGTGGAGTACTTTGCTTCTTGGTTTCAGGAAAAAATATCACAAGGAAGTCACAGACCATATTGATTTTCAACCCGCCCCCCCCCAAACAGGAGTAAGATAACATTGCTAAAGGTTGCATCATCTAGAGGTGCACAAGTGTGCCTCTTTAAAAGGTTTTCCGTAATTAGAAAGTAGAAGATTGGGTGGCAAGAGAAGACATTAGGATACACGAGTGCAAGCCGGGGGTGGGTGGGAGGGGAAGCTGGTAGTATGCTCCAAATTTGAATAACCAACAACACCTGCTCCTTGTTGCGCACAAAAAATGCTTTTTCATCTGAAGGGGAAAAGAAAATCTGCAATGTCCCAGATCAATTCAAAAGCTTACTTGAACAAATTTGAAAGGTTGAACATAGATGCTCGTCTTTACTAATAATGTGAATACAGAAACAACTTCCCAGTATGAGACTTTCCCAAGTTTGGATAAATTTAGATGTTACTCCAACTCCCCTACTCACATCTCAGATTGTCCCTACCGGACTGCTTTCTCTGCCTTCCTGCTGCCTGTCACATAACCAATGTAAGAGGGCTTCCAAACTGTTAGTCATCTGATTAAACCCTCAAATTATTGGAGACATTTGCATGGGTAATCATGATTTATTTAAAAGCACTTTGTTTGCATTGCTCTCGTCTCAGTTTCTTTAAAGCCAATTCCTGAGAAATTGATTGGATTGTTTTGATTTTTGAAATCATTTGCAACTTCAGAACACATCCCTTTGCATAATTTTTTGAAAGTAAGACCAAAACAAAACAATAAAAGGAACAGCCTATGGAATTTGTATATTTCACGTCTTCAGAACTTCTGTAGCATGCTAGTAAGCAGTTAAAGTAAGAGGAACAGTCATAGTTATTTTTCAGTACCAGGAAGACCAAAGTAGACAAGATGAATCAACTGTTTCAGCCCCGTCTCATTAGATTAAATCAGTAATAATTAAATAGGGCAAAGTTTCTTCTGGTTCTGTTGGACTTCTGTTCCTGCCTAGAAGATACCCATAGGATGCTGGCAATAATACTGTCCCATATCATAGAATATTCTTTTTCTTATCACTACTATTTTATGATACTTCATTACAGAAATTATCTTGGAAAGATCGAAAACTGACCAGTCATATGGAATCTACCATCCATTCTAGGTAATATCCCCATAATGAGGTCCTGACTTCTCATCTCTAGTCCTTCTCAACCTACACAGACAAAAGACCTCAAAGTACTGCCTAGGGCTTGTCCATTCACTTTTTATAAGCAATGGCATAATTTTTTTTTTAAAGATTTTATTTATTTATTTGACAGAGACAGAGATAGCGAGAGCAGGAACACAAGCAGCGGGAGAGGGAGAGCAGGCTTTCCGCCGAGGAGGGAGCCCAATGCGGGACTCAATCCCAGGACCCTGGGATCATGACCTGAGCCGAAGGCAGATGCTTAACAACTGAGCCACCCAGGTGCCCAGCAATGGCATAAATTAAGCAAAAGAAATAATTACCACCTGTTTCTTAGGCTAGACCGTTGCTTAGAAAATATTGTGAGCAAATAATTGTTGGGTATTAATTTCTTAAGATTGATAATATTCTGTGTAAACTACCAGCAGCTCATCTCCAAGTGTATGCCATGGGGGAGTACCTCAAAAAGGCATTTCAGACTAACATGGCCATGTGATTCTATTTTTAAGACTCTGTAGTCTTCCTGCCTTTCCAGAGACAATGATGCTAAGAGATACCTCTGTGGGAACCCACTGATTCCATCCAGTATGGTTTCATTAAATATATAATGAATCTAAGCCAATAAAGAAGAAAGACAATATAGTACTTCCGATTTTAAATATTACTAATGGGCCTGGAAATAAAAATAATTGCTATTTAATTACAGAAATGTGTACTCCGATGCACAAATGCCTGATAGAGGATAATGACATTGGACACCGAAAATGTTCTGTGTCTGCTGGGAACATTTGACAATAATTTACATGTTTAATTGAGTTGCTGTGAAAGGCTCATTGCGCAATTACATGTTCACTTAGGTGCTTAAATAGATACTGAAAATACCTATGTTTCACTTGTACCTATTGCCCAAATTGCTGCTGCAAAAAATGTTGCCATTTACTTATGTGGGGGACTGTACATATGATTGCACTTTACTGTGTGTTTAAAATGCCTTCTGCCCTTAGGTTTGATGGCTCAGTCTTGCTCTGAGCAACGCTGCGATGCAGACTATTTATGGAACAATATTGCCCTCTGGCAGTGAGGCAGCCCTTGGTTTTAATAACTGTTTTATGTCATTTTGACAGCTTTTAAACTAGTCACACCCAGCAGTTTAGGCCCGAAGGGAAACATCAACGAATGCCGGCAGGAGTTTTGTATTACAAAACCTATATGTGCGTTTATATTAGGAAAACGCTACAATTCTTGCTTTAAAGAAAAGCTGCATCCCCAAGAGGCCTACTGAGTTTTTGCCAAGTAAATCTTGGAGGAGTGCAAATAATCACGACAATATTGGGCTCAGAGTACAGGCAGAGACCAGAGCCACTCTCCCTTTCTGAGACTCATGAGCTGGAACTCCACACAGACCAAGCCTGTAAGCCCATTATGAGAGCTTCCTCCTGTCGTACATCTTGGGATGCTCATGGGATCAAACAAAGAACCGCCAGGTCCTATCTGATCTTTTGAATTGAATCATCCTGAGGAGTATCTGGGCTTTGCGTTAATGACCCAGAGCTGCTCACCGGAGCTAGAGAAACCAAAGACAGGGCAGGAGCTGCCAGTTCCTGGAGGGTATCTCTGCTGCTTCTCAGCTACTTACTCAAAGCGAATGCCGCAAAAGAGCCAGGTGGGCTTTCCCAGCTGGGCTGGAGTTACAGGGAGGGAGGGCTCTATGTTTAGACGTGCAGCTTCCAAACACCTGGGAAAGGCACAGTTCTGTAAGCACCCTCCTCTTCCAGCGCAGTGGTCATGGCTGAAAGCATTTCTGGGATCGCAGAAGGCAGCTCCGGATCTCATCTCAGTCGTTGGATCTAAAAAGCAAGGCCTAGGAAGGAGACCCCAAGCATCTGTCCTCACTCCCATGAACACGCTTCCAGCTACAGAATAGGTCATTCTTCTCTGGGGGCAGAGTGCAGGGAGAGGGGCCAAGAGGGCTCCTCAGGAGAGGGAAGAGTAGATAGAAGTAACATTTTATGCTTTTACTTCGGGCACACACACAGGATTGCCTTCCACCGAAAATGTCTAGAAGCACACTGCACACTGATTTTCAGCTATTACTTCTTGAATGGACACAGACACCAAGATTAAGAAGGGGCCGTTCTTGCAACTATAATTCAATAATGCCAAAATTAAAGATTTGGAAATTAAAATAAGATGTGAAAAAAAAAAAACCTCAAGAAGGATCATTACAGAGAATAGAAAGAGAAAATAAAGATGTCGGATTCAGAAAACTGAGTTTAAATGAAACCTAGAAAGGAATTTAAGACTCTTTCTGCATATACGGAAACAATCAAGAGTCAATTACATTAATTAAGTTATTATGTATAATTGTTTAGATTAAAATGTTGATTTTTTTCTGAATTGTCCTTTTTTAAAAAAAATTGTCATTCAAATTACAACATCGGTGGAAAAGGAGTAGATTTAGCTTATAGTAGAAAATTAAAACAATTACGTTAATTGTTCAAGAAATAAACAAAAATAGTTTCAGTGATGCTCAACTGAGAAAGAAGTTTTATTTGCATCTATTTTAGCTGACTCAAGAATATGCATAACATGTATATCCACATTTTAGGGGTAAAATGCCAGAAGAACATCAGGAGCTGAACATGAAACAAAGCGAATGAGGAGAGAGGGTTGGATATAGTATGGCGACATCATGTTTCTAAGCAGATCCAACAGAGAAAAAGCTAGAGAGCCTCTGCCAGAGCAGGTACTAGCCCCAGCCAACCATTCAACCACTGATCCTTCCAAGCAACCCATTTTCCAAATTGGCTTCCAAATGATTTCAAAAGAAAGTGACCCCAAAAGCAAAACAACTCCTTTTCCTTGGTGAATGACTTCAGGAAGATCTTTGATTTTCTTCTCCGCATTCACTGTTAAAAGCTCTCCTCAAAATTCTCTACTTCAGGGACGTCTGGGTGGCTCAGTCAGTTAAGCATCTGCCTTCAGCTCGGGTCATGATCCCAGAGTCCTGGGATCGAGTGCCGCATAGGGCTCCTTGCTCAGCGGGGAGCCTGTTTCTCCCTCTGCCTGCCGCTCCCCCTGCTTGTGCTCTCTCTCTCTCTCTGATAAATTAAAAAAAAAAAAGTTCTCTACTTCATCGCTACATTTTACTTCACAGAGGTTCTCCTTTGAAGATCTGTGTGCCAGGAATGATGCAGGTCATGGGGTCTGTAATTTTCATTTTGTTCTGTTGGGTTTCCTTTTGTGGACAGAAGTGACATGATTCACATCTGGAAACATAATTTGGGAAATAAATAGAGTATGCCAAATGTAATAAAATAAAAGCCCCACCTGTTTCTAGGATTGAATAATAGCAATGATAATAATGGTATTCTAGCAATAACAATAACAGTGCTAATTTGCCATTACGTCTTAAAGAGTCTGAGGGACTAACTACTATTCATAGATTATGTCTTCTAATAATCATAGAATTCCTCTGAGGTGAAGGTTGTTGTTTCCTGTTTACTCACTTGGAAAATAAGGACAAGGAGGTTATGTTGGTTGCTCAAGGGCCAGGGCTAGTAAGGATGTCAACTCAGGTCTGTCTGTCCCCAGATCTATTTTTTATGACCTCATGCTACTTTTGTTTGTCTTGGTTAAAAGAAGAATAGTTGGTCTGTGGAAGGTGGCATTATCAGTCATGAATCTTAAACCTCCCGGTACCCACACTCTTTGCCATGTGACTTTGGAGATCCTCCCACTAAAGGAGCAGAGTTTATTTCCCCACTCCACCCCTTTGATCTTGGGTTTGGCCATTGGAATTGCTTTGGCCAATACAGTGAGGCAGAGGTGACATCGTAATAATAGCTCTCAGTCCATGCTTTCATTGGCCCTGGTTCATCTGCCTGTCCTCTAGCACCTTCTCATGGACCCAAGAGGAGTACAAGAGACATGTGGGACACAGCAGCTCTGGTTGACCTGCTAATCAACCTCAGATGATCCAGAGATTCATGAACACTAACACATGATCATTGCCATCTGAGCTTTGGGGTGTTTTTAATAATTACAATGGCAATAGATACCCTCTATATGTTCTGTTTTGAAGAGTGTGTCCTAAATGACTGGGTGTGCATGCATGCCCACACACACCTATACACATACCTAATTAAGTATGAGTCTTAACTGTCTTCAATTCAGATAACCATTTGGTGCAAATAAATTTGTCATTATCAAAGGAGAGGAAGTTTCAATATTATTTTCCTTTAGAAACCCATAACCATTTCATTTCCTTTTTGGTTCCTCCATTAAAAGCCAAAGAGATGTTTTAAGATAGTTTAGCTGCTTAACTCTGGCTTTGGTCTTTGGTGAGTTTTACCTGATAACTGACACTTAACAGGGACCCTCTTTGCACCACTGACATATCTTAATAAGGGGGAGGCATCTTGACCCCTGCAGGGCAGTGACAGTTCAGTGCTCTCTGCCAAATCCCATCCTGGTTGTTCTCAGCTGTAGGACTAACCCATGGTGGTTTTGACTTTGAACGAGATCAGCAGTGACGAGTGAATGTGAATTGGGAAATAGCTTTGCAACATCAAAGTCTGCCATCAAGTGGTATCATGTCACTTTATGATATAAGACACTAGACAAAGGCAAAATGCCAAAAGAAAGAAGTGCACACAGATACATTCACACAACGCACATGCACACACACACATTTCACAAGGCATTTGAAGCTGTTCTCAGATTGTGATTAGGTCAGAGTTCTTTCTTTGTAACTTTGGCTTTTGGTATATTGACCTATCCGGACTCACAATGAGTATTTGATACAGTCAAAGCTACATTCTTAAGACTCTGACTAAGTATATAAGATGAAGTGGAGAACTGGCTTAATTCTGACAGAAATCAGATCCAAATAATCTTGCCTAAAAAACAAAACAAAAACATTATCTCAATGTTCTACTTAACATGGCTCACATTATTCCCACTGAGAAAAATGAATCTGGGTCAGTTGTTACAAACAAATACAAGTTGATATATTCATGGCTATGTAGTTTTATGGCCAATTGATTCATTTGAAGTAATGTTTCCTTTTATAATTTATGAATAAAAATGTACATGTTATGATAGTTGGTACTCTGTGAAATATGCCCTAATTTGTTAATATCTAAGTGGGAAATAAACATATTTGTATTTGATTTGGGCTAGATTTTTAGCAAGATTTTTGTAATTTCAATAACATATTAATGAGTTTCATTTGTAAATGGGAAGATTCCAGGGCTTAGAACAAGATGTGTGCTTCTGCCTTGGTGGTTTGAGGGGGAACATACAGGAGATGTTTCCTCTGGAAGAGAGGCTAGAAGTGGTCAGCCAGTTGAAACAAAGGCCTACTTCCATTGCGCAAAAGAGAAGTGTATGATTAAGAGAAGGCTGACCATACCATGTACATCATTTGCCATTTTGCCCTGTTAAACTTGGAACCCAATTAGATTATTCAACCCAATATAGAGTCTAGTATTTATGTTCCATTTCGAAGTTTTTCTGTGTTCTCTGTCTCTATTCTCTATCGATCTGGTTAAGATGAATACATGGAATCATTAACAAATCCTGATTTGGTTGACTGTTATTTGAATATTTGTTTGTTCTGTGTTCATTCATCTTTCAAAACCACGTTGAAATCCATAGTTCTCTAAGCTACTGACAGGTTTCCCCAATTTCTCTCTTTCCCCCAATATTTACTTCTAACACAGCCTCCAGAGTAATTTTTTAAAATACACATTATATCAATTCCTTGCTCAGAATCCTTCAGTGGTTTCCTAGCACCCTCTGAATAAAATCTAAATGTCACATCTCAGCCTACAATGACCTTTAAGATTTAGTCCCTGCTAATCTCTCCAATGTTTTCTTTTTAAGATTTATTTATTTATTTGAGAGAGAGAGAGTGAGCATGGGAGCTGGGGGAGGGGTAGAGGGAGAAGGAGAGAATCCCAAGAATCCCAATTTTTTTTTTAATGGGCTTCATCTTTTTTTTTTTTTTAAGATTTTATTTATTCATTTGAGAGACAGGGGTGGGGAGCATAAGAGAGCAGGAGCTAGGAGGAGGGGCAGTGGGAGAGGAAGAAGCAGATTCCCTGCTGGTGCGGGGCTGGATCCCAGGACCCTGGGATCGTGACCTGAGCTGAAGGCAGATGCTTAATTGTGCTCCACTGAGCATGGAGCCTGATGTGGGGCTCGATCTCATGACCCTGAGACCATGACCTGAGCCGAAATCAAGAGTCAGATGCTCAACCGACTGAGCCATGCAGGTGCCCCTCTCTAATGTTCTTTTCTTTCTGCTCTCTGCCTTGTTCACTCTACCCATGCTGACCTTCCTGCAATTCCCCGAACATCCCATGTTTGTTCCCCACTGTGAGGCTTTCACTTGCTGTTCCCTTTGCCTGGAATAACCACCACCTCCTCCCACCCCAGATCTTCACTGGCTTGCATTCTTACTTCTTTCAAATGTCACTCTTCAAAGAGATTGCTCTCTGGCTACTCCATCTAACATAGCCCTCCACTCTTTATAGGTTCTTACTCTTGACTTTCATTGCAGTACAATTGGCCACCCACTGACAGGTGGGTGCTTCTCTCTAGAAGAGTGATTCTGGATGCAACTGCTAGCTTTTAATACTTATTATCTTTTTAAATGCAGAGAAAAGGGCTCCTCCTGCTAGTTCAAACACTGAGCTCAGGGCTCTGTTCTTTGCTGTTCAAATTATTATTGTACTACCACTCTTCTGGCTTCTCTTATCTATAACAACTCAACATATGGACCAATGTGACTTCCACATTATACTGATGACTCACCTATTTGCCAATGTTGTGTGCCCTAATTTGCATTACAGAAACACTCATTATAGCAGAGTGCATTGTATAGGTGTGTAAATGCATGGAAAATGGCTCAGGCAAACTGAAAGGATGTATGCAAATTGATTACAGCAGAAAGGGAGATTTTTATTTTTCAATTCATTCTGCCTTTTATTATTCTTCACATACTGTTTGCATATATTTATGTGTTTTTTTGTGTGTGTTAAAGAGAGTAAACCAAAAGTTAGTGAGACCCAAAAATGAAATAAAATGAACATGTTTAAAAAATAAGAAATATGACAAATAGGCATATCACAGATTTATACGTATGTGTGTGGGGGTAGGTAAGTAGATATGTAGGTAGGTAGGTAGGTAGAGTTTCTCCTTGGCACAACTTCATCCAATATTCCTTTCATGTTGCAGTGACAATCTATACAGTACAAATATCTGTACTTTTTATTCTTTCAAGAAAAGTAGGTATAATACAAATGCATATACTTGTGTTTTTGACATCCTTTCATGAAACCAATAAAACATTCAGGAGCAAGAAGGGGAGGAGACAGACAGAAAGAGAGGGAGACACCAAGGAAGGAGAGTGGAAAAAGAAAATAATCATCACTCTCCTTTCTCTCTTTGAAAACAAACAAACCTGGGAATCTTGGTATATTTCTTTTGTGTGTTTCATTTGCCAGTTGTCTTCCTCCCAGTAAAGCATGCTTTTCAATGTGCGTCTCATCATGGATTTCACAGATTCAGAGAGGTTGCCTAATTTTTTGTACTGCCTGGAAATCCCCAAACTGCTATCTTACATTTCTCTCTAGAGCTTTCTAAAATCTCTACGTTCTCTTTGGCAATTTCTAATGACACTTCTGACCTGGAGATTTATTTCTGAGAACCAAAGCTCTGACCAGCACAAGCCATGTCGGTCAGTGTCATTTCTACTTAATGGTTTCCACTTCACTGTTCAAGGCTTGGCATTCTTCCTTCAGAATAGGAACACACTGACGATCTTTTCTTTCTTTCTTTCTTTTTTTTTTTAAAGATTTTATTTATCTATTTGACAGAGACAGCGAGAGAGGGAACACAAGCAGGGGGAGTGGGAGAGGGAGAAGCTGGCTTCCCGCTGAGCAGAGAGCCCTATGCGGGGCTCAAAACCAGGACCTTGGGATCATGACCTGAGCTGAAGGCAGACGCTTAATGACTGAGCCACCAGGCGTCCCTTGATGATCTTTTCTTACTTAGGTAACTGACTGCGATAATAGATAATTACAACAATCCTTTTCTTAGTTGAAACACCGTAATAATTAATTACCTTTTGCTACATGATAAACCACCCCATAATATAATGACGGAAGAAACAGTTATTTACATCTCATGATTCTTTGGGTCCAGAGGTCTCTCCATGTGATGCCTCCAACTCTGCCGGGCTAGCCCAGGCTTGTTCACATTGTAGCAAAAGGGATTGAGGCAGCAAGAGAGGACAAGCCCCAGTGCATAGCTTCTGATTTCAAGTCTCTGATTCTGTCAGATTTGCTACTGTCCCACAGACCAAACCAAATTACATGTCCAAGTCTAGATTCAGCGACAAAGCTCACCACATATTCATGGGAGGAACTGCAAAGGATCTGTATACATTTTTGAAATCTACCACAGACACCAAAAATGAGAGGGTGACTTGTTCTCTTATCTATTGTGAAGGTTACAAAGTAGCACAAAATGCACACTTTCTCTAGACAGTATATAATTACATTTTATGTGTTCCCTTCCTCCTTTTGTCAAGACTTGTATAGATCAACTTTGGGAGGAATAGCAGAGCTCTTGTGGTGTACTACATTTTAAGAGTACTGTTGACAATTTATTTAACCCAGGATGCTGTCTCAGGTTATATAGTGTGGGCACTGCATGATCTAGGAGATGCTGTTCACACCATATTGTATATTTATTGCAATAATTTCTTAGCAATAATAGTTAAATTTCTGAGGGGAAGAACATTTTTTTCCTACTTTTTAAAAAAGTGACTTTTTGGCTTGTGACTTACACTGACAAGCCCATCTTTTTCCAAATGAAGAGAAACTTGTTACAATGAATGACAAAGAAGTTCCCGACCTGCATAGATTATCTTTAGCTGTTCATTTCTTCTACCTTGAAGTGCTTGTCTTCTGATTTCTAAAGGACAACTCACCCTAGTCTTAATTGTTATAGATTGTGTTTGTTAATATTCATAATTACGGGCCAAAAATTTCACAATTTTAAAGTATGTTTTCTATGGTGTTTGATTTTCCAAATCTGGAGTTGTTTTTCTCTGGACTCCATTTTGTTTGCAGTTTATCACTAAATGATTTTTTTCTGTATATACATATATATACTTTAAAAATATTAAAATATAATATTTAAAATAATTAAAAATTAAAAATAATAAAGTATTTTTAAAATATTAAAAATGATAAAGTATTTTTAAAATATTAAAAATAATAAAGTATTGGAGCGCCTGTGTGGCTTAGTCAGTTAAGCTTAAGACTCTTGCTTTCTGCTCAGGTTATAATCTCAAGGTTGTGAGATCGAGCCCCGTGTCAGGCTCTTCACTCAGCTGGGAGTCTGCTTGAGATTCTCCTCCTCTCCCTCTGCCCTTCCCTCTTTGCCCCTCCCCTTGTTCACATGCACACTCTCTCTCTCTCTAAAATAAGTAAATAAAATCTTAAAAAAAATAATAATAAAGTATTTTTACAATTCTTAAATATTTTTCTATATATTTTATATGTAAATATATTTTTACACATTCTATATTTTAAATTTGTATATATTATATATATTTTTATATAAATATAAATAGATACTTTTTTCTGCTTCTCAGTGGATTTCTGCTAATCCCTTTGATTTTATTATTTCAAAGACACTCATAACCCTCTATATTCCTAGAGGTCATAGTGTTGTCTGTTGGAACTAGAAGCCTTAGCTGTTGGTTTGGGGATCTGGGATGTACTACAATCAACTAAGTATCTTCAGCGTGCTCCTATTTCCTAGAAGTTTAATGGTGCATATTGTAGCTCATTTGAAAAAGTCAGCTGTATATTTTAATACAATATGCTCTTCTAATATAGAAACACTTCATTCTTAGGGTTTTTTAATCTACATTTGTATCATTTATTCTAAAACATTTATTTGTACTAAGAATCCTTTCAGAAGATTTTATAATCCTTAGTTTTTATCCAGTTGACAAAATCCATTCTAGCAACTTTGGAAATTTTGACATAAACTCACAGTGCAATTGTGAGTTGGATTAGGAAGAGGTGCAAATAACTTTATGATTTATTTCTATGTTAACCAAGATTTCCCATTCTTTGGAATAGGTAACATAGCTATATCTTAGAATTAGCTATGGTATTAGAATTCATTGCAAAAAGAAAACGAGGCAATATAAAAACTAGCACTGAGTCTCTATGTTGGCTTTCTTTCAAAGAGTGTAAAGCATTCTAAAATTTCTATGTAAGAGGGAATGTGTACAAAACAAGGCAAATCAGAAAAGGTTTAAGCTTATTAATCTCATCCTGAGAGGGTGTTGGTTGTAAATTAAAAATATATTTATTTTTCAATGATAACTGGCTCAAATTTCTTAAAACACAGAAGTTTCCAGGTGGACACACATGCACACACACACACACGCAAAGATATGTTTTATTTTTGCATTTGAAGAAAGAGAATGGTAGGTTTATCTTGCCCACAAGTAAAATAATGCCAAATAATGCTGTATAACAAACTATCCTAAAACTCACTGGCTTATAGCAATAAGCATTTATTTATTTATTGAATTCAGGTTGGCTAGAGCATCTCTGCCTCAGGCTTGGTCACTTGACCTTGGCTTCAGGCTTCAGGCTCAGTTCCATTCCATGTGTCTTACTCGAAGGCTCAAGACAAAGGACAGCAACTTCTTGGAACAACCCTTCTCATGGAGAATAAACATAGAGCCAAGCCAAACAGCCAAGCGTATTTTAAGGCTTCTGCTCATGTCACATCTGTTGACAGTTTTTGACCCAAGCAAATCTTGTGTTCAAACTCCAAATCATTGAGGTGTGAAAATGTATTCTATCCACGGGGGCATGGGAAGAGCCATAAATATTTACAGAATAATAATCCAGTGTTTCACATTTACCTACAAAATCTTATAAGCTGAAATGCCTATAGAGACTGACAGGAACTATTTGAGTAAGCCACTCTAGGTTAGGGAATGAAGCAAACAGCAGAGGGAAGACCCCATCCAAAGAACATGGCAGAAACAACGGCTTCAAGGATTATCGCTTTGTAGGAATTCCCAGGGAATTTCAGCCAAATACTTGATTTTTTAGAAAGCGGACATGGCAGTTCATTACCGTATGTTAAAATGTCTTGTTTTTAAATGTTGGAAAGCAGTTTACTTTTGAAAAATTTTGTTTGAGCTAAACAAAACATGCCTGCAAACCAGATACAATTTGGAGTCTGCCATTTGCAACCTTTGACCAGAAGTCTCTTCAAATTACCAAGACACAACCCTACAATTACACATTTAAGAAAGTTTTAAAATCTTTCCCTTGTGTTCAACAATAGCAAGGTCATCATTTCACTTTACCACAGGCAGGGTTAACATTGGTCAGATTCTTTGGCCTATTCCTCTGTAGATGTTTTCTAAAAATATAATTTAAAATAAAGTTCATATCTAACAATACAATGTTATATCACTAGAGAGCTACATAGTTTACACAGTACTTTCAAGTACTTACATTGATTTAACCCTCACAGCAAGTGGTGGGATTATCATTTTGCAGATGAGAAAACCAGCTCTGAAAGATTATGTGATTTTTCCAAGGTCATAGGGTTAAGGTCATATCAGAAGTAAGATTCTAGGTTATTCAGCTCTTTCTCACAGGTTAGCTAATCACAGATCTGCAGAACACCAAAGCTATTTTGACTACTGTCCTGATTTGATTCTAATATTTAATATGTAGTAGAGTGGTATGTTCTAATATCTTCTATTTTAGGCATGTAAATCTTTTCTTTGATGGAGAGCTCATGAAGGCCCTACAAAATAATCATGATGTTGCTATTATCCTGTTTTGTACTCTCAGTTACATCCACTCTTGTGTCTTTAAACCTCATTCCTATCAGATCATTAAATAATGATTATCTTGTCTATGAATAATTGGTTTTGTTTTATGGTTCCACTTGACCCCCAGGGACATGATGCAGTTTAAGAATGTCAGAGATGTTAAGTTGTAAAGCAGAGAATGCTATTTTTTTTATTAGAGAGATATGATGAGTCAGTGTCTAGAACATACTTCTAAAAATGAGTGGATAGAGAGTTTCTCCCACAAATCATCTATGTTATTTTCAGCTATGACACCTCATTTTACTCTTTAGATTGTCTTAGAAAAAGCAAGATGATACAAAAACGGTGAGAGTTCTGTGGAATGATGAAGTTTTAATCCAGGTTCATCTTACTAATTAATTAACCAGTCAGATCAAGTCCCTGTTAATTCATTCTAACAGTATAAGCTGTGTTGGCCAACTATATTACAGTGATTTATTTTCATAGTTAATAGAATCATGCAGCATTTCAGTCACAGGTTGATAATCTAAACATTATAAAGTTGAAACAGTATACAAGTGTGTTTTCCTTTTCTGAAGATTGCTGATAAAAGCCATCCTTTTAGGAGGTGCTGACTATATCCCCCAAATGATGAATAATACAAAATAGTAAATAGATGTCATGAACAGTATTGCACTTGAGAGAAGTCACCATCAGTCCCAAAGAAAAGTTTATAAAATACGAAAGAAGAAGACGGAGAGACATAGTTCCCATTAAATTCCTTTGCCAGTATTTTGTTGCTGTTTTGTTTTTAATATCTCCCTTGGAGTGATGAGTCAAATGCCTTCCATCAAAGGAAAGCAATAGTGATATACATTTTGCACATAGTAAAATCTGTATGATTTCATGGCTGCTAAAAGAAAAATATTTTCTCTCTTTCCTTCTTCCTGTGAGTCTTTAGTGTAATAAAGTAACTTCCCTTGGAGGTCAAAGGATTCTGCCATTTCTCTTTCCATGTTTTTAGACATTTGTAACTGCCTGCTTTGAAACTTGTTTTGTGTTTGGGGGAGTTTTAATAGATGGTATTAACTGGTGCTAAAGGGGGCGAAAGTTATCTATATGTAAAAGCAGTGAAGTTATAGGAAAGTAGCTAAGCAATTCAAGAGAGTTATGTTAATTCCTCTTTCAAAATGCTTGGTCCCCTGTGGTTGGAGCCTTAGGCCTCTGGAGTTCACTTTTCTTTCAGTGACTCCATTTCATTCCTTTTCCTGTTTATTCTGTGCCTTTTAGAGTTTTCCAGTCCCCTTCTCCTTTGAAGTCTCAAAGGCTGTCCCCTGGAGGATCCACTTCTGAACACTTCTGTCTACTTCTGAACACTTTCTGGAGATTCTGAAGTGTCAGAATTCCCATGCGGGCTAGTGAAGATCCACATCCCTTCCTTCATGCGGAGTGGTAAAGTTAGGGGAAAGGCTTTCAGTTCAGAGTGTATCTTCCTGACTGGAGAGCCAGGTGAAGATGGTGGGGCTCTGGCCAGAGGGAAGGATAGCATACTTTACAGTCTCAACCCAGCATGTTCATAGCCATCTCCTCAGAAAGAACTGCAAAGAGAATAAAGTTTCAGGGGGAAAAGAAGGAATAAAAGTATTTTGTATGGGAAAGGTGAGGCCCCCCCCCCCAGTCTGTTTTCTGCAGGAAAAAAAAAATATTAAAATTGTACGAATGACTTTCTAAGAACAACATGACTATATAAATGTGACCAGTTTGAACTGATTTTGAATAATTTGGCCTTATTCATACATATGTTTAAATTGGTTTGTGCTCCAATGCAAAATCGTACAGAATAGTCAAATACTTTGGGAAATACATGGCTAGATTGTGAAATGTTTGGCAAATGAAGGGGGGATCCCAAGAATGACCCCAGGATATCTTGAAAGGATCAGACTTGCTAAGAAGGTGAGACTATCCCTGAACAGACTGCCATATTTCTTGAACTTGAGAAAGATTCGTTGGAACCCCAAACTAAAAATAAAACTGGCCTCTCATAACTGATGATTACGATGACCCAGACATAAAGGAATGAATTGTAACAAAAGTGGGAAAATGTTGATAGTTTCACCCTGACTCACAGCCAAATGGATAGGCATGCACTTATAAGTATAGAATTCCAGGCCTGGTATGTCAGACTTGAAGCCGTAGGTCCCTACAGATGTGTCCCACTTGGCCAGCATAAGATTGCCTCCATTTCCACAAAATCTGAAAAACCAAATGAAATTATTGACAGTGATTAACAATGTAATATTTCACATAGAAATCCAGATTTCTGGCTTCTCTTGGAAGACCTAGACACCCATGCCCAAGAACTGAATAGCAGCTACTTCTTTTGGTAGCAGCTTATGCTCACCAGGTCTATATGGTCTCATCTAATCCCCCTACTTCACCCCCCTGAACACCCCCCCCCACACACACACATACCCTCAAGTGTCTGACTCTTGGTACCTGTCACTTACCCCCTGATTGCTGGGCCACCATTGCTGGGCCGCCATTGTTCTTATTGACTTGTGTATCAGGCACCCTCAACACTGTCCTAAGATGTTCTCTGGAGTAATGGGCTATGTTTACCTGTGAGCCTTCTCTCACCCCAAGGACCAGGTGACCCACCTTAGTGCCTCTGCTGGCTGCTACTTGCTACTCCCTACATCAGCTCTCTACCCCAACCAGTGTTGGCTCTTTCTCATTGTGGATCCCAGCCTGTCATCTTGACCTTGCTCCAGGCCACTCACATGTCACATTAGTAGTCATTTAAATCAAATCATATAATAAAAAATTAAACTGCTAGGCTGTGGTGATATACACTGATGCTACTAATACATGAACCTAAAAGAGTTGTTCTCTTTCTAAACTAAATGACAACAAGAACACCTCTTTTTAGAAGTTAATGCTTGCAGACATGCCCAACAGCAGCATATTCACTCCAAAAATAAATTTCTATTTCACAGGAGGTGGGGAACAAAGGAAAACCAAATTTCATGTCTTGATTACTCAACAAGAGAGTGTATTGATGACACAAGCTGTCCTGAGCTAGGTGGTGATTATATGTAAGTGCCATAGAAGATTTTCTTGGAAGAGATTGCAATCACCATAAGTACTTAGCATTGCATTGCTTACATGAAAGGAATGCAACGGAGATGAAAAGAAACCTCCTTAGTATAGATTAGTTTGTCTATTGTCCATTAACTATGAATGAAAGTTGAAATTCAGCTCATTGTGATGCAGTGCTGGATTCTATAAAAACAATAGTCCTGGGGCGCCTGGGTGGCTCAGTTGGTTAAGCGACTGCCTTCGGCTCAGGTCATGATCCCGGAGTCCCGGGATCGAGTCCCACATCAGGCTCCCTGCTCAGCGAGGAGTCTGCTTCTCCCTCTGACCCTCCTCCCTCTCATGCTCTCTGTCTTTCATTCTCTCTCTCGCAAATAAATAAAATCTTAAAAAAACAAAAACAAAAACAATAGTCCTTGTTTGAAGAACTGCAGGAAGATCTCCTGAGCTTTTTTTTGCTGAAGTGGTTATTTGTGGAGGTTATAGGAATTTAGGGACACAATTTCTTCTTGCTATTAGCATAAATATGTTGTGATATACACACACCTATGTGTATACACGTATCTGACTATACAGAGTATGGGTATGTACATGTGTTTCTGAGCCCCTCCTACTTCAAGCAGCATTTCCTCTTTTATTTAGTTTTATATAATGGGATTCCATGTGAGATAACACTTAAAGAGAAAATGCTGGTATTCATAAGCAAAATTTAGAAAAATGCTAATCTAGTCTGGCTTTCCTATTTTCTACATGGGGAAATAATACTAAGCGACGTTATGGGACTTTTGCAAAGTCACAGACTGGTTGGTGGTACAGCCAGCTTTAGACCATAAGGCTCAAAACTCCTAGTTGGGTCTTCTTTGCACTCTATTGGCTAATATTTATTGAGGTGTTTGCTTTGTGCAGGAACTGTGCCACACCCGAATTATCTCAGTTAACAATCCCACTAACACCATGAAGTTAGTATTATCCATGTTAGAAATGAAGCTAAAAGTCCTCAGGGAGGGTAAGTAATTTGGCCAAGTAGTCAGAGCTAGAAAGTGCAGTCAGAATTCAAGCCTAGCTAAATCTTTTTTTTTTTTTTTAAGATTTATTTATTTATTTGAGAGAGAGAGAGATCACAGGTGGGAGGGGAGAGGGAGAGAGAAACTTAAGCAGACTCTGTGCTGAGCATGGAGCCCAACTCGGGGCTTGATGTCACCACCCTGAGATCAGGACCTGAGCCGAAACCAAGAGTCCAACACTTAACCAACTGAGCCACCCAGGCACCCCAAGTCTAACTAATCTGATTCCAAAACCACTAACTGTTCTCTTAACCATTTTTATCTACCATCCTCATAACCATGTTTATCGAAGATGGTAAAATAGATCATGAAATCAAATTTTATGTATATTTTTACACCCATGTGTGGAATAAAAAACCATATTCGATCATGACATTTTAATTAAATACTCTGTACTATTCTGAGTTCCATTCTTGGAGAATTGTCAGACTTGAAAGGATCAGCTCATTGAATCCAGAACCTGTGAGGTTAGAGCTAAGAATTCTGCAGATGATTATGGAGACCGATTCCCACTGATCTGAGGAGATAATAAAGAGTATCTTGGTATGTTCATGATGCTACCAATCAATACAGGGTAATGACAATGAGCCAGAGCCAGGCGAGTTGGGAAAATGGTACTTTCCAACTGGAAAACAAATCCAACACAATAGAGTTTGGAAGAGTCATAGATAAGGGTCTAGATGGCACTATGCTTACCAACCCAATTTTTAAACAGTCTTAGAAGAACTTTACCCTAGTTACTCTCCTGAATACACTGTGGTAGATACTGAGTTACCTCATAGAGCCCCAATGGATAAGGATAGATGCTGCTGGAGGGCACCATGGCAATACCATCTCCCTGTTTTGACAAAGAGACAATTCAATCTCTCCAATTTGCTAAATGAAGGGTGATTATTTCATCCCCTGCTCAAAATGGTTAGAGGCCACTCCTAAAATATCTGGACCAACCCATTTCCGGAAATGAACTATTACCCCACCCCTTGAAGTGTTCATTCAGTTTGGCTTTGTCTGCACATAGGAAAGTAACATGGCAAATAAAAGTGTTTCAGTAGCTAATATAGCTCTGAAACAAGTGACCAGTCATTTCGGGAAACAATGTTCTTTAGCTAAATGGGATGCTCAGAATCCGTAGGTGGATTTAGGTTTGGGGTCAGTAGTGTACCTCCCGGGTGCCAAGTACAAAGATCACTACTGAGTTAGGAGCAGTTGTACATGCCATTTAGAATAACAAAATCAGGGTGCCTGGGTGCCTCAGTTGGTTAAATGTCTGCCTTCGGGTCAGGTCATGACCTTAGGGTCCTGGGATCAAGTCCCACATCAGGCTCTCTGCTCAGCAGGGAGTCTGCTTCTCCCTCTTAATCTCTCTTTGAGCTCTCTCTCTCTTTCTCAAATAAATAAATAAAATCTCTTTAAAAAAAAGAATAACAAAAATCAGCTCTGGAGATGCAGATGGGACTTACAGAGGTGATATTAAATCTTTCAGGTAACACTGTATTATTTAGTGCACCAAAATAATCATTTACTAAATGGTACCTCTGCCTTTTGCTCTGTTATATGTAGATGAGTTCCTGTGGCCCAGCTGAAGGGAACTGTGGAAGGAAAATTCATAACCCTTATCAATATGATCATTTGAATTATAATGATGAAAATATGTTGTAATTTCTAGCTCATAAAAATAGTGAGTGATTTTTAGATTTTTTTTTTTAATTTATTTATTTGACAGAGAGATAGCACAAGTAGGCAGAGCAGCAGGCAGAGGGAAAGGGAGAAGCAGGCTCTCTGCCGAGCAGGGAGCCCGATGCGGGGCTCGATCCCAGGAGCCTGGGATCATGACCTGAGCCGAAGGCAGCCGCTTAACCGACTGAGCTACCCAGGTGCCCCGATTTTTAGATATTTTTAAAAGATAATTTAAGGTTCATGTGTTGTGCTCCTCTATATTCAAGATGAACTGAAGGATTAAGGTGCTTTTAGAAGTATTGTTTTGTTTAAAAAGCATTCTTCCCAAAGTACTTAAGTATTAAAAATTATTGTATCTGATCTAATTTCCACTGTCTCCACATGATTCCATGAACATTTTCAGAGCAACAGAAATTACACATATAGTATCTTCTACAGGAAAAATAAGCTTTTTTTTTTTTTTCATAGTGGTTCCCAAGCTTAAGATAATTCAACAGTAAACCCCATAGTACACCCCAGACATCATCAGCCACATAATTACAGCTAAATCCAAGTTGACATCAGGGCAGTTTTTGCTTCAAAGTTTTTGAGGAAGCAGAGGGGGATTTGATGAGATTATTTAAATCCCGGGTTGCATTTTACTCCCCACCATAGCCTGAAACTTAGCTGGACACCTTTTTGCCCTAAATATTTAATTACTTAAGCTAAAATGACTATGAAATACAGAATGATAGAAATGAAGGAACTATTAGCTTAGGCAGCGTGCCAGTTCAACATGAGAAAGGATTTGGTACGTCTCTAGTGGATTTATTCTCCACAGGCACATTGTGAGAACCAGCTTGATGCTGTACTCCTCTCTTCGGTCATTCTTCCCACTTTTGAGCAGGTCTCTGTGGATCCACATCTTTTGTTCTCCCCTGGGAGCTTAGTGTTTTTCAGGCTTCTATCCTGAGTCCTCTTTGCATCTCATCTTATCTCTTCTGTCATTATCTGCTTCTTATGCTCATCTTCATTCATACTTTTGAACATCGCATATATGCTTATAACTCCAGATTTGTATCTTCACCCCAAATCTCTCCTCCAACCTGAAGATCCCCAACCATTGACTTCATGGTTCCATTGTATATCCCAATGACTCACTGAAGGTGACATTTCTGGAATTTAATTTCTCATGTATCATATCCATATATTTTTCCTCTGTGAGCTGGTAATGCTGCTACTTCTCCATTGCTAAAGTCAAAACCTTAAGATGTACTTTAGATGGTGCCTCCTGTCTCACCAAGAATACTTCATCAGTGACCAAATCCCATCAAAGGCACTACATTAAAAAAAAAAAAAAAAAGGTCAAATTGGCCTTCTCTTTTATATTCCTTTTGTGACTCTCATATACTGTTTTGAAGAGGAATGTTGAGAGACCAACTTGGGACATTTCTCTTTCACCATCTCATGCCTGGGTTGTGAAATAGCCTTTCAGCTGTACTTCCTGACTCAATTTGTTGTCTCCCTCCTGCACTGGTCTTCCAAGCTGCCACCAAAGGGATCTATGTAATAGGAAAATCCGACTATGTCTGTTCCTGGTTCTCTGCATCAGGTAGACGAAATTCTTAATGTGGCCTGTTAACAGACTCTCATGATTTTTACCTCTCCAGCCTCCTTTGTTACCACTTCATTCTGTGGTCTTAACGATCTAGCCATATTGAATTTCTTAGAGTTTCCTGAGTGTACCATGCTTCCCTTTGCTTCTTTGCTATTGGCATATGCCTTGATCCCTAAAGCTATGGTCATGGCCACCAGAGTATGTATATCCTCTCATGAAAACCCAGTTTTGATACCTTCCTGGCATCTATAGACGATGTAGTTAATCAGCTCTTCCCATGTTTTACCTCTGTGTTTTCTAGGGGCTTCCTAGTCTACTGTATTCATTCTAATTTCCTGGATACCACAATATATAGATGGTCCTCAACTTATGGTGGTTAGACTTAAGATTTTTTTTACTTTATGATTCAAAAAAAAAAAAAAGACAACATGCATTTAGTAGAAACCACTCGTCAGATTTTGAGTTTTGATCCTTTCCCCGGCTAGTGATAGGCAGTACAATACTCTCTTGTTGATGCTGGGCAGCAGCAGTGAGCTGCCGCTCTCAGTTCAGCCGCACCGTCAGGAAGGTAGATAACCGAGCCTCTGACAACCATTCTGTACCTGCACAACCATTCTGTTTCACTTTGGGTCCAGTATTCACGAAATTGCAAGATACTCAACATTTTAGTATAAAATAGACCTTGTGTTAGATGATTTTGTCCAACTGCAGACTAATATGTGTGTTCTGAACATGTTTAATGGACTGGGCTAAGCTGTGATGTTTGGTAAGTGGATGTATTAAATGCATTTTTGATTTATGATATTTTCAACTCACCATGGATTTCTCAGGAGGCACCCCATTGTAAATCTAGGAGAATCTGCACAATCATTTGTGCTAGCTTCCTACTAGACTGAGAGCTTCTTGGAACTATTTTTTCATCCATTTCTTTATCTCCAAGAGTCGATATGATGCCTTTCACATAGTAAGTGCTTAAATGATATTTGTTGAGTGAATAAATGAATGGGCTATGCTAGGCCCTTTAACATACAGAACATTTTCTACTTTCACTTTATATGAGACGAATGGCATCTTCCTGGACTCTATGTGAAAGTGATATCATCAATCTACTTTACAGGTGATGAAAGGCTCAGAGAAGTTCCGTAACTTGTCAGAGGCATACAGCTTCTGAAGGTCCGGTCATCTCTCACTAAGTTTATTTTTTTTTCCCTGCATGAGCTTAGGAGAGTTACTTGACCTGTTGTGCTCTATTTTCCACATGTGTAAAATGAAACAACAATAATATCTACCTCCCATGGTTGTGATGATTAATTGAGTTATTATATCTGAAAGCATGCAAAATAGCCTTGGCATGTATTAAACACTCACTCAGTTAATTGTCAAGAATATCACTAATATCACCTTTAATGAAGAAGACCAGAATTACTAGATAAGTTCTTTCATTACCACTTAGCATGTTGTTTTATCTAAAAAGTCAGATTATTGGTTGTCCAAACTTCTTTTCTTAGGCAGCTTCTAATGATAATCCAGAGGTTTGGGGATCCTGAAGAAGTAGAAAAAATAGGCATTTTGTCATGTAACCCCTGACATTACCACTTTGGTCTATGAGTATGAAACTGAGGAGAGGGATGATAGATCAGAAGTCCAAACACAAGAAATTCAGCTACTTTAATATTAAATGTCCACCTGTGTTTTAAGTGTTATTAATTCTGGGAATCCCTGGCAAATCGATATTCAAGGTTAAATAAAGTAAAAGTCTCAGATACCTGTTCTATATATCTATTTACTTCTCTGATGGATGAAAATGTTGTTAGATGTTTTCAACAAGCATTTTAGTACAATCAGAGGAAGTGACCACTAGAGAGAGAGTAGAAATAAAAGTTATTTATGGCTCAATGTGGGGTCTTATAAAAGGACCTTAATTTTCTGGAATAGTATAAAAGTTCTAGGTGCTGATAGCTCTATACAATCCAATCAAACCAGGATTAAGGAGCTCTCAGTAAAAGAAAAAGACATAAGAGCAAAGAGGATTGGGGAGGAATGAAAGAAACAAGCAAGTAGAAATAACACAGGGACAAGAAGTAATGATTCAATTTAAGCTGATCCTTTAGTAGCCATATCCCATGGGGATCCTGGGAGCTACCTAAGGACTTGACATTATTATTCAGAGAACATTTGGAGTTAACACCATTCTTATTGTTGAAATTCTCCCTGGAGTTGTTTGCATACACCTTGATATTGATGCTCTAAAAAGCTATTATACCTTGAATGTATTAAATTGCAAAATAGCTAAATTAGAGGTGCTCTTGAATTCTGATTCAATTAAACAAGAATTTTGTGTTTGGTGCCTCAATCCTAAGGATGGCTCCAGTGGTTCATCCAGGAGTTATGGTATTTGGCTAACAAAGTGACATGGGCTGTCCACTGAGATATTTTACTTTGTTTAATTTAGTGTGGTGATGTGAAACCCCAGCCAATAACAGGTGGAAAGGGTTCCCATATATCCAAATATCAAGCAGCATCAGAAAAAGTTCTTCTGCAGCCAATGGCACTTAGAGGTGTACTAAATTGGCTTGTCAAAAACCAATGACGATCTCCAACCCAACTTGAGGAATTTGATTGTTCTTTTCCTCCACAGTTGGTGAGGTCTAAGGATATAAAGCTCAGAAAAACAGAAAGAAGTCACATCTCCTGTCACTTCTTCCCATGAGAATTTCTCCACCAGATAAAGAAATAAATCTGTATGACTTTCACTACTGTGGAAAATACACTAAGATTTTTCCACTGGAAATGACCCAGAAGCCATTGCAACTGTTCCACGTTGTATGCGGGGAGATCTCTGCTCAGTCTGTGTTGGAACCTTATTGATAGCTTGTATTGCTATGTACTGCTCTACTTGTCTTGTAAGACAAAAGGGAAAAGATAAATTATAATGCATTTTGGCACAGAGGAACACAGGGCATTTAGCGCAAAGAAGTTGCTCCATTACGAATTTACCTCTTGTGAAATTATATTTTAAAAAACGTATCTCTCTTCCCAAAGAATTGGCCTCTGAATATAAATCTTTCAGTGAATTAATACTTAAATTCTATTAAATACCACTGTAGTTAACCAACAGTCTATGTCCTAGCCCACGTCTGCCTTCCTACGTAGAGTCTAGCAGGGAAGATACACGTTTAACAAGTAAACAGAAAAATAAGTATTTACTTAGGATTCTGCTGAGTGTTCTAACAGGACATTGAACAGTGCTGCCATAAGAGAGAAGAAGAGGGCCTTACATTAGGTTTATTGTTCATCTCTGAGGAGGTGGTTTAGCCACTCCTAAAAGTTGAGAACGTGAAACCACGGGGAGAACAAAGGAAAGAGAATAGGCAAAGAATAAGGTATGCAGTGGACTCATGGTTGGAAAAAGCTGAGTATGGAGCTGGAAGAAGCCCACTGTGGACTAGTGGGGAATGAAAAAGAAGAGCAGGAGGATGTCATCCAGTAGGTAGGCAAGGCTCTATCATGTAGGATCTTGAGAATACAGTGATTTGAATGGGTTGAAGCTGGGGAGTTAAATACCTAACTGCCATTTTAAAAGATCATTCTAAATACTCTTGGTGATTGAATTTCCGAAGCTTAAGCAGGGGAAGTCGAAGCCCATTGGGAGGGTGCTGTGGTATTTACAAAGTAAACAATGATGTCTCAGACTAGAGCAGTGTCCACTGACCTAGAGATAAGTAGACAGATTCAATCAGCCTTTTGGAGGAAAATTGAGGGATGTATACTGATGAGCTGAATATGAAGGATGCAAGCCTAAGGGACATCTCAGGAATGCCTCTTGGGTTTCTGGTCTGAGCTCCTAGGTTTGTGGTCTGTGTGCCTATGTATATGGTGTGATTCCATTTGCTGAGTTAGGGAGGATGTTACTTATACCCTAAATACTTGAATGTATTCCTTTCCTTCTCCCTCATTTTTCCACCCCCACTTTCTCCACCAAATTATCTTTTCAGGTCTCTTATGTTCAACAAATATATATTGAACAAAAATAAAAAATGAGTTAAAAATTTCTGAATAGTTCTAAACACAATGTATACCCAACCAATTTAATTCTTACAACAAAACCTTATGGGAGAGATCCTACTTTACAAGTAAAGAGTACGGAGACACAGAGAGCTTAAGTAACATGCCTAGGGTCATACAGCTATATAGCAATTGCGGGGAAAAGCAAATTTTGCTTTTCGAAGCCACGGTCTAATAGATGGCAGACTTATAAACAAATAGATATAGTGAAGTGGCAAAGCTGTTGCAATAACTGTATTAATGCTATTCTATATGATCCAAGTGGGGTGCCTAATCTAGTCCTGGGCAGATACAGTCAAGACAGCCTTCCTAGAAGAGATGGTATCTGAGCTGCAGTTTGAAGGGTCAGTGAAAATTATGCAGGGACGTTAGTGATGGTAGAGAAAAGTCAGGTAAAGGGACACAGAGGCAAGAAGCATCATGGGGTGGGGTTGGAGGGAGGACAAGTAATTATAGTGTTAGAGCAGAACAGAGAAATATACTGGAGAGGTCTGAAATTTGTAGTTGGGTGTGGTTGAATTCGCATCTTAATATAACTCTGCTGACCATATAGAGAATAAATTGGAGGTAGGATCAAGTCAGAAGTCTAGGACTCCAATGTGAAAGCTTTTTGTCTTTTTTTTTTTTTTTTCTTTTGGGGCAAGAATGAGAAATGGTATGAGGAATGAGGAAAATAAGAATTTGAAAATTAAATGAGAAAGTACATATAAAGTACTTATCACAAGTTCATATATACTAGTTACATAAGAAATGTTAGTTATTGTTTCAGATATTTGTTGTTACTTAACAAACCAGTATAGAGCTTAGCTTATTTATTATTTCTATTAATTCTGTATGTTGGGTGGGCTCTGCTGAGCAGTTCTTCTGTTCTATGATTACAACTAGGGTCACTCATGTGACTGCATTCAGCTTGAACTGGAGTAGTGTTGGAACTCCAGAAACAACTCTTCTTCCTCAAAGACTTCTCTTTTCATGGCTTCTGTTCATCCACTGGTCTAGCCTGGACAACATGGAGACTGAGATCTGAGAACGAGAAAGTGGAAGCTGGCAGTCCACCTAATGCCTGGTTAGGGAAGTCCTAGAACCAGACTGCTCCCACTTTCTAGATGGGTAGAACCAGTCACAAGGGCACCAGTTTAAGGGAAAAGGGAAGTATAATCCTCCTGATAGTAGGAGCCACATGGCAATAGAGGGCTGGGAGGAATTGTTGGTAACCACATTTTGAGACTATCCACTGCAGTTTCTAAGATTATCTAATGTCAATTTAATTCTTCAAATGGTATTCTTTGTTTTTATTTTTTATTATTTTCTTTCTCTGCTCCTTAGACTCCCATTGTATCTCATATGATGTCTCACTTGCTTATCTTTCACTGAGCCCATGTTTTAGGGTTTTTTCCCCTTAATTTCCTAGAGGATGCAAAACGTATTTTCTTCTTTAGAAGTCTCAATTCTTCAAAATTATGCTCTTCATTTATCATCTATGTTCTTTCTTTTTAATTTCCTTTTTAAGCTGCTAAATATTTTCAAGCATGCTGGTATATGCATATGCATACCTGTGTGTGGCTTGCTTTTATTTCTTGACAGACTCTTAAGCATGACAGGTCTATACAATCTATCTGTGTCTTCCATTTGCCCAAAAAAAGAGTTTGACTAGATTCTCTTTGAGAGCAGGGAAACTGGAACTTTTTTTCTGTTTGTCTGGGAACCTTTAAGTCTTAATATTGAGGATTGTGTCCTGGAGGTTTAAAATCAGCAAAGTGGAGGGCGCCTGGGTGGCTCAGTTGGTTAAGCGACTGCCTTCGGCTCAGGTCATGATCCTGGAGTCCCTGGATCGAGTCCCGCATCGGGCTCCCTGCTCGGCAGGGAGTCTGCTTTGCTCTCTGACCCTATCCCCTCTCATGTGTTCTCTCTCATTCTCTCTCTCTCAAATAAATAAATAAAATCTTTAAAAATAAATAAATAAATAATATAAAATAAAATAAAATCAGCAAAGTGGAAAGGCATCTACAATCCCAGCTGAGAAATATTTTCTCTGCATGGTTTTTGTCATGTTTGTTTTACAAACAATATATCAGGATTTTGTGTTCACCTGACCTAATTTGTAGATGCACCCTGTGTGGTTCTCACTATTTTCATGGTAGAGTTTTTTACCTACCACTTTGAGGAGCCATCAGTCCTTTTGGAGGGTACTTACCCAGTTAATTAAAAGTCTCCTCCCAGTGTAGTCATTGATAACAGTTAAAAGTCATGGGAGAAAAAAATTCCACCATCTTTCTATTTAGTGATGTCTTAGGTGAGTCTACAATTTATTATGCAAACTAGGATATTTTGTAGAATAAAGGGGCATTGCTAATAAAACAATCTATCAAAATAAGACAGGAAACCAGGACTATCTTGGGAAAAGCGAGATACATGTGATGTCATACCTGGAGCCATGTGATGTCATACCTAGAGCCATGGCAGCCAATGTGATGTCCTTCCTGGAGACATGTGATGTCATACCTGTGTCTGGATGTGATGTCATACCTGCAGCCATGTGATGTCATACCTGGAGCCATAGCAGCCAGTGTGATGTCCCACCTGGAGCCATGTGATGTCATACCTGTGTCTGGAGGTGATGTCATACCAGGAGCCATGGCAGCCAGTGTGTCTCCAGTGTACCATCTCTCTCCTAAGTTCAGATTGAATTCCTCCAGACAGATAGGATTTTACCTCAGTGAGAGGAAGATAATATGGCCATTACTAGTAGAAGCTAAGCTGGAGAAAATCTACTTGAGTTGGACTCATGCTTTTTTTTTTCAAGTCATGCTGATGTTGATCCATGATTAAAAAAAGGTGGGGGAGGGGCAGATCCAAACCTGTTACCTATGTCTCAATTCCTGACCCCTTCAAACACTGAAGATATTGAATATCATACTTCCCTTTCTCAAGACTTCCTGCCATATTCCCTGAGAGAAAAGTTACTTGTTAGTTGATCCTTCATGCTATAGTCTCAAATGTCAACTCAGCAGCAGGTAGCTAAGCATATAAAAATTCTAGTGGGCTGTGAGTGTGAATCTGGAGTTTGGAAAACCTCCGAAGCTATTTTTAACATGCAAGATCTCCCACCCCAACACATACATATTGAGAAGCACTGTCCTCTTCAATGTAACAGTGAAGTTATATTATAACATGTGCCTACTGGCTTGTTTCGGGATCGAGGAAGGTGAGCTGTAAGGAAGGAATTTTTCTACTTTAATTTTATAAGATGAGAATGACATCTGAGTAAAGTTGCTTTTAGTTTGAGGCCAGATGCCCCAATGGATCAAGTCACAGGGGAAAAAATTTATAGGTCTGATCACTGATGCACATTTGGTCCCTATTATAACAGTACATAAAATAGTTCTTGATTACATTATTTATTACTTGGTAACATTACTCATTTTTATCAAAGGATTACACAAGAGCTTTATTATACCTCCTATTTTTAAACTGACTACTATTGTAAGTGAAGTTTACTACTGTCTGATCATCTTCCTCTGAAAAATTGCTATTCAGTTTTTTTTTTTTTTTGGCAAAAGAAATAATAGTCAAAGATGACTCATTCATTGGCAGATGTACAGATGATGAATAGATAAAAAAATATGATCATATGATTAAACAAAAACAGTAAAAATCTTAGTGGTAGAATCTAGATGGTAGAATCTAGATGGTATATAGGTGTTCACTGTAAAATTCTTTCAACTTTTCTGAATGTTTGGAAATTTACATAATAAAATATTGGAATATGATTACTTAGTATTTTCAATTAAAACGCATGGCGTAAAGAGAATTTTTGTAGTACTATCCTCTTTCTGACCCTCTCCCCCGACAAGGTCACTAAAAGTAGCTGGGACAAAAGTTCCAAACACAGAAACCCAGCACGAACTCTGAAGATCTCACAACTGCGATGTGCCATGGGGTCCAGGAGGATGTGTGAGAGCGCAGAACTGACCTTTGCCATCTTGGTCCTCTTGGCACCAAGTGTTATCCTGAAAGACAAATCTAAAGATTGTTTACCTGGAGTTATAAAGTCTCAGGTCACTAATATGAACTGGACATTGGTAAGGGGGAAAAGCCATATTGAGCAAACTGAACAGAGCAAAAAGATTAGTTTGGGGTGGGGGCATGGAGGGAGGTGCAGAGGAGTCATTTCTGTTCTATAACTAGATGGTTAAGCCGAGGGGTCTTCCCGGAGGTGAAGGGTATGAGGAGAGAAAAGAGGCAGTGAGTGTTAGAACAAAGCACAGAGAGCCCTGACCCAGAGTTTTATCTGGGAGCCTCATCGACACAGGCCCCCGGATGTCTAACCCACCAGGTAGCAGCTGCAGATATCCCATTATTCCCATTCCTGCCATCCTATCCCTTCATTCCGATACTATGCAGCATAAAATTGCCAACCAAACTCAGAAATGAATAATGTTATGAGACCTATCCAAAAGACAGAAGGATGGGGGAAGAATGAAAATGAAATTAAGGAATATGATTAAAAGCAGATAAAAATCATACATCATAGGACTCATTACACGAAGAAACACTGGAATATTTAATAAATTAGTTCTTCATATTCTCAAAGAGTTCCAGTAACATGTTTTACCAAAAACAGAGCTCTAAGAAGGGATACAGGGACTCAAATAAAATGTGTTAATATTTCAAAGCATAAAAGCAATACAGAGATATGCGACATTAAAAATAACAAAAGGAAAAGTTAGACTAAAATATGATAAAGAATAGGGTGAGGGGTGCCTAGGTGGCTCAGTTGGTTAACCTACCTACCAGGTTTCAGGGAAAGAGATTATCATGGAAAAAGTGATAACTCCCATGTCCTTTAAATATAAAGTAACAGAAAAGACCATCTCAAGTGGGTAAGAACTGAAGCAGTAGAGGTCTCTTGTGCCATTCTTAGTGGGAAGGCCAAGGGCACATAAGAATATGAAATTTGGCCAGCTAATAGAACTTAAATCTTAGGAAAAAAGAGATCACAAAGGAAAAAAAAAATAGTGTAAATAAATATATTTAAATATAGAAGGAATATAAACAACAATCAGGATTATAGTTTCAAGGTAAATATTAACATTTGAGACCTTGACAATTAAAAAATGATATAACTCAGAAGAATTAAGATGGAAAACAAACCGTGTGGGAGAATATCTGTGTCTCTCCTAGTAGGAATAAAGAAATGTTTTCCACCATTCAATATGTATTTTTATAAACACATATTGACTTCAACTTTTTAAAGGTTTTAATTAATCTTTTCTCTTAGTTTACTTTTTAATTTAAAGAGGTATTTTAAGAGTGATTTTGTGCCACAGAAACATCATATGAAGTTCAGAGAGTCCTTCAGTTTAATCTTTTCATTACTTGAATTCAGCTTAAATCGGTCTTGCACATCTGTGAATGGCGCGTCCCATTTGCCGCTGTACCCCACCACGGCCCTAGGTTCTTGAATTGGGCCAAGAAAGGATTCAGGGCCAAACTTGAAAGTAAGCAAGAGTTTAACTGCAGTTAAAGTGAAAGTATACTCTCAAGCTGAGAGAAATGGCAGGCCCAGAGGTGGCAGTGGGGCATAGCTAGGGCTCTCTCTGACTGGGGTCGTCTCCAATCCCCTAGGGTCTCCTTCTACATGTTGGGAGGGAGGGGGGAGTTTTTGGTCCTATATGGCCCTTACTGGAACTGTCCTGGCAGCCCTCCCCGGCAAGGGGGGAGGGGGTCAAAACCTTAATGTAAACAGATCATAATGAAGCTATAGGTTACTGTGGGCAGCTGTTATAGAGAGGAGAGCATGCGTGTTCCTGGGAACTCCCCCTCCTGCCCCCCCCCCCACCCACCCGCTGCCAGCCACCCACTGCCCCATGCCCCACCGAGCTGTTGGAAACGTGGTTTCCACCCTTCTTAACAGTCAGAAAACACCTGTTCCCTGTTCATGTTTGGCTAACTGCGTACTCCATCACAGAAGCCTAGAAAACTGTATGCAGTGCTGTTTACCATTGGATGGCAATGGCTATTTCAGAGTGTAGAGATTTGTACTCTCTCTCTCTCTCTCTATATATATATATATATTCGAATTGATTTTTTAAGTATATGTATCATTTAAAAAAAAACACAGTTGCATTTCTTAAAAAAAATGTGATCACTTCTGTCTTATGTGAACAAAGGCGCACAAATAACTTGGAGGCTAATTCTCTGATCCTTTCATCTCTATGGGCAGCTTATTTGTGCATGACCTGTTACTTTGGATGGTCATCTGTGTTGGCCATTAAGACAGTAAAATCACTGGAGTGATCAATCCTGTTTACTTTCTGGTAGCTTAGACACCAATGGACTGGTTTGCTTTAAAAACTTAGAAAACACCTGGAAAATTTATGAGAAATGCCATATCTTACTGTCATTGCTGAGATTCACAGGTTGTTTTTGGATTTTTTTTTTTTTTAAGTTTTAAGGCTGACTCCTGATTCCCAGAGCCACAGGAGTGTCAAGTGTTGGTCTTCAAAGCATAGAGCTGAAGTTCCTAAGAGTTGCTCGGGAAGCTTATTTGGTGTTTCTTTCTATGAAAAGTTGTTTCAAGTGGGAGTTGTATTTTCACATGATGACCTTCTCACCAATGTATTTGTGTAATTTTGATGTTAGTGGATTTGGTTTGTGTTGTTAAGGTAGAAAAATGTGTTGCTGGGAGGTAATTACTATAAAGCTATTTAATTATTGATTTCTCCAACATAGCAGGGTTGACATTTTAGCAGATATAATGAAGGAAAAGATATGCATTAACAGAATGAGAATGGAATAAATGCACATTTTAAAGGGAGACATGATTCATTTTAATAGATGTGCAGTAATTATCCAGGAAGTGTGACTGCTTTCTTCATAAATGACATTAACTATTCAAATTAAATGACAGAACTATAATATATAAGGATATTATGCTGGTGTTCAGAACTCTAGCATCAGCTAAAGGATACATAAAAACTTCATGTTTACCAATGTCTTTTTTTCATAGTGTTCCTCTTCATTACCCTTTAACAAAAGCATGCCCTGTGTTGAAGTACTTATCCTGGCTTGAGCTTCATTCTTCATGTAGAAAAACAGACTCTTGCTCTACATATTTGTCTAATAGCTATAAATAAATGCAGCTACTTCTCTCCCCTGAAAGGAACGACTTTGCATTTTAGACTGAATGGAAAAGCCCAGCCCGGGACACCCCAGAGTTCTCAGCCTTCTGAGTCCTCATTTTCCCTTCGTGGTTTATCTGCCTTTTTGATTCCGAGCCACAGTGAGCATGCATCTGACTACATGGTAATGAGGCCTTAAAATGACAAAAAAGAAGTGCTTACACATCCAAAGGAGTGTTAGCCTCTAAAGAATAGCCTTTGGTGAAAACATGTTTTGCACTATCTTTTGGATGGCCTTCAGAGTCAGTGTGTGACCCACAAGAAACAATGCCTCATTTAATCACTGAGGCACGTGGTTTTTGACGTAAAATCGTATGACCAAGCTGGTCAAGCACCACATCAGGCCAGCTTTGTTTGAAACAATATTCAGCCACTTTTCTAACTTTACAACATGAAACAAAGGAGAAAGATCTGCCACCAGTTAGACAGTTCCAAAGAATGTAATTCAGATTCTAAAGAGAGTTCCCCAAATGAAGTTTCAGAAGTATGCTGGGCCATAAAAGACTATTTTGCATCTAAGGAAGAAGTTGGATATAGAATAACTGGAAAAAATCTGCAGAATGAAAAGACAGCAAAGATTAAAAATGAAAATAAGGGATTAGAAAATGGAAAAGTATTTCCAAGTTGATGAAGGACTCTAATTACTCTTTTGGAAACACAGGATAAAGAAGGAAGAAAACACAAATACACAACATTTAAAATGGCAGAAAGGCAATAACATCATAACATTTAAACAGAGATAACAAAATACATTAGTCTTACTTATTATAATCTTAATACAATCTTATTGATGTTGGGACAAAAATATTAAATATTAGGAAACAATATTAGCTTGTTAAAAGAATATTACATCATTTACCAAGAATATGTATTTCTCAAATATCCAGCATTAAGTTTAATGGTAAAACATTAAAAGTTTTATTATCATATCAAGAATAAGATAGCAATGTTTACTATCCCCACTATTAATATTGTTCTAGAAATAAATAGTACCTGTAATTTGAAATGAGAAATGAGAACTAAAGGTGTAAATAATGATATGGATGAAACAAAAATTATTATTAGTTGCTGCTTATGTTATTGCATTCTTAGTAAATCCGATAGAATCAACTGAAAATGTTATAAAACAATTAGTTAACATATAGAAATCACAAAGAATAAAATCATTACCTTTGGTTTTTTCATCTTTTAGCTTTTGTCAATTTAACTATACCTAAAAAATAGATATTTTTATTTGCATGAATTTTATAAGGTATCATTAATTTTATTTCTTCTATATCTGTTATTGCCCCATTCATATTTTTAATGTTGTATGTTTGTGTTCTCCCTTTGTTGCTTTATTTTGCTTAATTTTTTAAGCTCTTACACTTACTAATCAATTTTACTATTCTTTTTATTCTAATTAAAAAAATATTTCTTGTCACTGTTCTTTTGATTTCAAATCGATGTATTCAGTTGTTGTTTTTTAAAATTCTTCTCTGGGACCCCAGTGGTCTCTCTATTGGTCAGGCATTTCTGGAACTTCATATTTGAAAATTTCTTTAGAATTAGCATTCTCTCTTGGGGAATCTTCTAAATAGCAACAGATCCTCCTCTGTTTATTTTTGTAGGATAACCACTTAAGAATGTGGTTACATTGTCTAAACAAAGCTTAGCTCATATACTAATTGACCAGGCAAGGTCATGTCAATCTGTATGAAAAAAATCATGTGCCACTGTGAAGTAAATCAGACATCGACTCTTGCGGGCAATTCGAAAGAAACAGTATATCCTCCAGTGTAACATCTTTTCAGTGGTTAATACTCGTTTAGATGTGTAAGCATTTTTTTTTTTGCATGTGTAATTTTTAAGAATTCATTGCATGTATCAGGGGTATCAGGCATATTGCAGGTATATGGAGAATGATATAAAAATTAGTATCTTTGTATACAACCAATAAGCAGTTAGAAAATACAGTGGGAGGAAGAAACCATTAATGATAGCAGCCAAAAGGTACAATACCTAGTATTGACATTAACCAGAAATGTGAAGAACCTACATGAAGAAAACATGAAGCTTCAATGGAGACTTTAATAAAATTAGAGATGATTGTGTTCTTTTGTAAGAAACCACAATATTGTGCATTGACCAAGCTCCAATTATTAAACTATACATCCAGTGTGTTATTTCATCCAAATCTATTTTTGTACTTGACAAAATGACACAAAGATCACCATGAAAAATAAATGAATGAAAAACGCCATGATATTTTTCAAAAAGAAGAGTGAATAAGGTAGATGTAGCCCTAGCTAGAATAAAAAACTGCTAATGAAGCTGTCCTAACTAAAGCAGCTTAAAAAGAATAGATTATAGGAGAATGTCCCCAAATTCTCCAGATCAGAGGTAATGGTGACCTTCAAGCCATTGGGAAAGGCGGGCTTATTCACTAAGTGGTATTGGGACAAGAGACAACTTGGGACAAGTTATATGAAAAAATAAAAACTGGATTCAAGTCTCATCTCTTTTGCCAAAGTATTATGGAAAGTTCAAACCAAACTGATGGTTTGAAGAAAATCTTAGGTGAATTTATTTAGAATTTTGGAATCGAGGAAGGTCTTTCCTAGAAGGACAGGATACGTAGAGTACAAAAAGGAAAACATTAGCAAGTCTGTAAAGTTATGACCAACTAAAAAATATATCTGAACTAGTAAGAAATACAGTTAGAAACACATGACAGGCCAAGACTAGTTTTCTTAGTTTACAGAAGTTCATGCAAATCAGGAAGAAAAAAATGTGTTTAACCAAGAGAAAATGGACAAGTCACTGAAAAAGAAATATAAAAGTCTGATAAAAATATCAAATAACTATCTTCATCCTCATACTTAGAGAAATGCAGATCAAACAATAATGAAATGCCATATGTAATCAATCAGATTGATAAGGCTAAAATAAGTTTGATAATATCGAGTGTCAGAGAATATCCACAAAAGTAGGCACTGTTAGTAAACTGTTGCTTGGTGCAATCTCTTTTTCCAACATTTAGGTCATATACATCAAAATGTAAAATATACATTTCCTCATGATCATGAATTGCCTCTGAATTTATGATTTTGAATCACCGCTGTTAGGAATTTATTCAAGAACATAGTCACACATGTTTTCCAAGATGTATCAGTAAGAACGATTATGGAAAACCTAACAAACCAAACTGTACATACCAGAAATGACCATGTAAGGAAACTGCTTGAACCGTTGAGGCATAGGGCATATCTAGTGAAAGGCAGTATAATTTTCTGTAAACATGAAATGGATCTCTACATGCAAATATGGAAAGACCTACAAGATAAATAATCTAGTTTTAAAAGTTAAAGCAATAAAAAAGTAAATAAAATAAAAGTTAAAGCAATGATCACACAGGGTGTATAATGTAGTTAATAAAAAGAAAAGTGTATGTGTGTGTCTATGTGTAGTTAAAGTATAACTGGAAAGACATCAGAAATTTATCTCTAATTGCTTTTGTGTGGAATAGTGGTTCTCAAATTTCAGTGTGCATCCAAATCACCTGGAGGGTTTTTTAAAACCCAGACGCTGGGCCCTACCCTCAGAGATTCTGATTCAGTGGCATGATGCCCACACTAACACAGAATGTGGAGTGAACTATATTGTGAGGGCCACCGATGTACAAGAACTAGGCTTCTCAATGTGAAATCTTCCTGTTCATTTCATTTTTTTTAAACAGTAGTGTGTGTATTCTTTTTTTTTCTTTGAAGATCAAAAGTAGAAACCTGAGTAGTGAGATTGGGCAATTTTAATTTTTTTTCTTTATACTTTATCATATTGGAAATCTAGTAGTCAATTAAAAAAAAAAATCCACCCAAAAAATCAAATTCACTGCTTTTTAGTTAAACTTATATATTTTGTTATTTATTTCCCTAAGAATGGACTTAGTGGGATATTAAATCTCTCTCACCTTTTAACTCTCCTAGATTCATCCTTTAGGCCCCACTTTCAACTCTGTAATTAAATTACCTTAAATGGCATGTCACAAAGCCAAAATATTTTGAGAGCACTGGGGGTCACATCCCTTCAAATAATATCAAATTTAACGCCAAATTTATATGTAAGATAATAAGAGAACAAAAGAACCCTTGTTCTGTTCTGTAAAGTAGGAAAGACAAATATACAGCATGTAATTGCTGTAATAGGACACATGTGGGATGACAGGAAGATGACAAACTTCTGAAGATGACTTGTGGTGTTGGCATTTGCCATCTCGTATTTCTGTGTATGTGTCTTTATGATTGCATTGCCTTTTCTGGTTCAGAATTTTATAAACGTTTGGAACAGCAACTACAACAAAAAAGGATGGATTGTCCCAATTCTATCCCATTTGTGCTTTTTTCTTTTAATGGGCCATATTTCTATAACCTTCTCTTCATATTATTTTTGTTTTGTTTAGTTTTTTTTTTTTCCACTGATATCCATTGTATAGTCTCCCTTAGGAGAATCATATAACATATGGGAAGGAATACAGAATAGCTAAGAATTTGAATCCCTGTCTTGCCAACCCCTATGTCTTCTGTTGGGGCAGAAAACCTGAGCAAACAAGCGTTGCACTAGACCGTGTCAGCAGCAAAGCAAGCTGTGGTTGGGTTACCAAGGGAATGGATTCTTGTGTTTTGTTTTCCATACCAAGGCCATTTTTTTTCTCCGTTCCCCTAAAGATCAAATCTGGTGGTTCATTAGCTATTCTGGCTGATCTCAGCTTCCTCTGTGCATGCTCTTCTTGTCTTCCCAGCCCCACACTCCAGGGGTTTGATAGAACAAGGTTAATACTTGAAATCACTGTCAGGAGCAAATTGATTGCAAGTAGAGGATGTAAAGCTTGTCTGTCACCATCTCCTCATGGCCTCAAGTTAAGCAGGCAGTTTGCATCTCTCTCTGTCTTTTTTTTTTTTTACTGACATCTATAACAGAACACTATTTCTCTGAAACCATATGCCGCTAACACCTGATTAACTATTGTCAGATAGACTGATATGCCATTGAAAAGAACTGAACCCCGTAGCTAGTTCCTATGAAACTTAAATGAATTATCTTCTCCTTTCCTACCCTGGCCCCAGCTATTTGGCCATTATTTAATTTTACAAGCATTTAATGAACTAAAATGCTAGGTAGGTACTAAAAAAAGATTTGCATGCAGTGCAATTCTAGAAGTTGCTATTCATATAGATTTTGATGTAGATGGTACCCCCAAGGATTTGTACGCTTACAACCTACCCAACTATACACAGCACTAATCTAGGCCAAAGTATGTGTGTGTGTGTGATGGGGGTGGTCATCAGGATGAGTTATACAACATCATCTGTCCTCTTTTAGAGCCCACATCTGGGGGAAGGGATTAGGGTAAAGAGTCACAAACACAGTTTACTATGACTCATAACTCAAGTTATATTTATGTTACCACAGAGATCTGAATAAAGGAGTCCATGATCAGCAAAAAGGGTGTAATGAGTTTGCCTGGGGTGGGGGTGGGGGTGCAAGAATCAACAAAGACTTCATAGAGAGGATGGCATTTGATTTGGGATCTCAGAATGAGTCACCCTTTGATGGGAGGGGAGTGGGAGGGCGGGGCACAGTGTAGTTGGGAACAATAAAATGCCACTGTTGCCCACATTTGTCTGGGGTAAATGCTAACTGAGAATAATTTATACACTTTCTCCTGCAATTTGAAGAGCACAAACCATGGCTTCTCCCTCAAGTGAAAGACCATTCTTCTCTAAATTGCTTAATTTGTATTCTCGACTTATTAAGATTTGTATGGATTGTCTTGGGAATCTGAGTCATCACTGGCATGGTATAGGGGAATACATTTGCATGCTATTATAAGAATGTCAAGTTGTCTTTAAAAACTGGACATAGATAAAAGGCCCACCAGTGCCTGGGCTATTTCTGAGTGCTGACTGTGGGAACATCTGCTGATAGCATTCGCTCTACTGTATGCACACATTTCAATCACCCCCAAAAGGCCTCCTGTCCACAAAAGGCTGGATAGTCTTTACCTCTCACTCATAATGCCACATTAGCATTTCTATTCTCATGCTCTGTGGTCAGAAGAGGCTGGGAGATCTACAGACAGACATTTCTCAACCTGTAAACACAAAAGGGGTGCTTTGAGCCCTCTGAAGCGCACCCTATCTGTGGGAGCATGTCCTTTAAAAGGCTCTATATTGCACCCCAACACCTCCAGAGACTGAAATGAGCAATCTGGGAAAGCAGAAATGGATGTAGGTATTCATGGAAGGAGGTTGCAATAGATAATGTAAAGAAAATGGTGTACACACACACTGCCTTCTCTGAGCAATTTTCCACAGTGATGTAGACTGTGTGAAGCCCATGTTAACACTAGAGAATCTTTCCTTTTTGATCCCAGCAGCTGTAATCCTTGCTGAGAGGCCAATGGACACACTCTGAGAGCCAAGACAATATTCAACGAGCTGTCTCAATTTCAGAATTTTATTAAAAATGTATTTATTTATTTGAGAGAGAGGGAGCATGCACAAGTGGGGGGAGAGGCAGAGGGGGGGAGAGAGAGAGAGAGAGAAAATCTCAAGCAGACTCTAAGCCAAGTGCAGAGCTTGAGCAGGGCTTGATCTCTCTACCCATGAGATCATGACCTGAGCAGAAACCAAGAGTCAGATGCTTAAGTGACTGAGCCACCCAGGCGCCCCCCAGTTTCAGAAATGTTGAACTTTTTCACCACAACAAACATTTTAGGGTCCTTTTCCTGTAGCTGCATACATTTGCTGTAAGATTGTGCCTTTCAAAAACTTTAGATATAATAATAAATGTTTGTTGAGCATATAATTAAAGAAATCACTTAATGTTAGCAGTGATTGGGAAAGTAGGCTCTGAAATCAGATTCTCTGGACTGATATGAATGGTATACCAACTGAAAAATCACCTTTTAATTTATACCTTAGTCTCCCCTTCTAAAATGGGGAGAAATGGAGATTTTGGTAAAAAATATATGAGGTCATGTAAGCAGAGTGCCAGGCATTTGGCAAATACTTGATAATGCTTAGACAGAATTAACAACTCCCCGAAATTTCTTTGGTGTCAGATGCAGCCAAATTTAACTTCTAAATAATGCAAAAGGATTACTGTTAACAGAGTGAATTGATACAGTTCCAGCCAAAAGCAAGCACACTTGACCTTTCACATGGCTTATGCGGCCCCTTTGAGAACTTTTGGAAAAATAATGAAAATAACTTGTAAATTTGTATGTCTAGTATATGAGTTAGGAATGTGTTTGGCTGCAACTAACAGCAGCCTAAATAGTTAGCAGTGTATTTTCTTGCATATCAAGGTAGGAGGTTGATGTCCTTGGTTCTGGTGTGCAAAAATATCCCTTTCCTTTTCTTCCAGCAGCCTTACATTTTAGGCTTCTAGCCTTAAGCCAGTTACCCCATGGTCATGCAGCAGCTGTAATACCCAGGCCTCCTACTGGCATCACAGGTCAAAAGAAGGAGTGAAGGGTCATGACCAGAATATCTATCATTTTTATCAGTAAAGCAAAAGTTCTAAATACCTCCAGCAGAACTGTCCTTCCATGTCATTGGCCAGGATAGTCACAGAGTCATGCATAGCTATATGGGAATCTAGAAAAGCAGGTAACAGGATTGTCCTGGGTAGACATCATAATCTATCAGCTAAGGCTGAGAGTGTTATGGCCTCAAAAACAAAACAAAACAAAATCAAGGTTCTGTTACCAGAGCAGTGATTCTCAAATTTCAGCATGCATGAAAGTTACCAGAAGGGTTTACTAAAACAACAGTTTCTGGGCCCACCCCCAGAATTTCTGATGCAGTAGGTCTGGAGTAGGGATGAAGAATTTGCATTTCTAACAAGATATTGTTGTGGCCATCTGTAGAAAATAGGCAGACATGTAACGGTGTCTGTTATATCCCCACTGAAGGATTCTTAAGTCTCTAGAAGCCCTTCTAATGAGGACTGTTCTAGCAGTCCTGTTCTAGCATCAGAGCACAGGATGTAGGTTTAGCAGAGCATCATATGGGAACATTTCTGGAGATGATCACTAAGTCTGACCTGGGCAATGCTGCTGCTTTTCCATGTCCCTATTACCTGTCAAGGTAATAGTGACCTCCCATCTCAGCAGACTCTTGACCAGCTTTCCAGGGATGTGTTCAGGGAGGTTGTGACCACCAGTTGACCCATGATCTGGACCAGAGGAATTGGAGACCCCTCATCCTCTCCACCTTCCTTAGAATGTGGGTTCTGCTTGCCTTCCTTGCTCCCAGAAGCTGCCCCAAGGACATATACTTGAGATAGTGATGAGGTGTTGAAATCACCTAGATGGTATTTGTGACAGAAGTCAGGTAAGGCCTCTGTACAAACTTTTAACATTTGGTGACCAGCTGCAGAGATCTACTCATCTTGTGGCTGCCCAAGACAATCCTCATATGTCAGTTCCTTGCTCTTTAAACCTGACACCTACCAATCTGAAGTGGTCTGCCTCTTCCTTTAGTTTCTCCTGCCCTCCATACATGGGAACCAGTTTCAGATTATACTCAGGAAGCTCCCAAGGTTTCAAAATAACAGATGGACTCAAAACATCAACAAAGAAAGAAATACAGAGCAGGTATCATCCATCATTCATTACCATTATTAATTAAAAACCTTGAATTTCTTTGTGTATAAGAATAATGCTGGAGCTGTGAAGTCGAAGGCACCACTCTCGTCCTCAAAGAGCTTATGATCTTTGAGGAGATTGAACCTATACTCAAAAAAAAAAAAAAAGATGAATATCAATATAGAGGTGTATATGGTGTGTCAAAAGAAACACATTTTGGGGCACCTGGGTGGCTCAGTCAGTTAAGCGTCTGCCTTCAGCTCAGGTCATGATCCCAAGGTCCTGGGATCGAGCCCCACCTTGGGCTTCCTGCTCAGCAGGAAGTCTGTTCATCTCTCTCTCTTTGCCTCTACCCCACCTCCACTGGTGCTCTCTCTCTCTCAAATAAATAAATAAAATCTTAAAAAAAAGAAACACATTTTGATGGCTTTAAAATGAGGCTGAGATTCTTCTCAGCTAGATAGCTGAAAAAGCTACCCAAATGGGGGGATTTCTTAATTTGCCCCTTGAAAGATAATTGAAAAAGGGCATGGGTCGGTAGATGGATGGATGGACGGATGGATCAATAGGAAGAGAAAGTGTATTTTACGCACAAGCACCTAGTGCTTGACGGTGCAGGGGTGGGACACTAGAGGTCTTATTAGAGTTAGGGAATAGCTCATTATATCATTGCATCAATGATACAAATTCTGCCCATATGTGTGTGAACATCGTGTGCCTGTCTCACTTTTTTTTTAAAGCACCCAAATAGTATGATACTTAATACTTAAGAGTCCAGAAAAGTGTCGGTTTTATCCCTATAAATCAGTGATCTCCCTAGTTCCAAATATTGACTGGTTCTCTAAACCATGGAAAACTTTCATTTGGATAACACTTGATAGTACATTTTTTTGATGAAATCTAAAGTGCTTTAAAAAGGTTGCCTTTTGGGACACCTGGGTGGTTCAGTCATTAAGCGTCTGCCTTCGGCTCAGGTCATGATCCCAGAGTCCTGGGATGGAGCCCTGCATCGGGCTGTCTGCTTAGCAGAAAGCCTGCTTCTCCCTCTCCCACTCCCCCCACTGCTTGTGTTCCCTCTCTTGTTGTGTCTCTCTCTGTCAAATAAATAAATAAAATCTTTAAAAAAATAAAATAAAAAGTTTGCCTTTTGGCATGGCAGTTAAAAACTTACTTTGGAGCATGTATGTTGTCAAAAGTCACTAAGGCATGTTGAAGTTTTCTCTAGAGTTAAGAGATGAATTACTGATAGGTAGCCCCATCTCCTTTCCCAAGTACACTTAGAGATCCATACATGGATCAAAAACAAAGGCATGATCTCAAGAATTACCTGAGTGCTCTTCCATATTTAGAATTTTCCAGATTTTCCTAATTTCAATAGTTCTCATCCTCCTTTTTTTAAATTTTATTATGTTATGTTAATCACCATACATTACATCATTAGTTTTTGATGTAGTGTTCCATGATTTATTGTTTGCATATAACACCCAGTGCTCCATTCAGTACATGCCCTCTTTAATACCCATCACCAGGCTAACCCATCCCCCCACTTTCCTCCCCTCTAGAACTCTCACTTTGTTTCTCAGAGTCCATAGGCTCTCATGGTTCATCTACACCTCCGATTCCCCCCCCTTCATTCTTCCCCTCCTGCTATCTTCTTCTTTTTTTTTTAAACATATAATATATTATTTGTTTCAGAGGTACAGGACTGTGATTCAGCAGTCTTACACAATTCACAGCGCTCAACATAGCACATACCCTCCCCCATGTCTATCACCCAGCCACCCCATCCCTCCCACCCCCCACCACTCCTGCAACCCTCAGTTTGTTTCCTGAGATTAAGAATTCCTCATATCAGTGAGGTCATATGATACATGTCTTTCTCTGATTGACTTATTTTGCTCAGCATAACACTCTCCAGTTCCATCCACATCGTTGCTAATGGCAAGATTTCATTCCTTTGATGGCTGCATAATATTCCATTGTATATATATACCACTTCTTTATCCATTCATCTGTCGATGGACATCTTGGCTCTTCCCATAGTTTGTCTATTGTGGACATTGCTGCTATAAACATAAGGGTGCACATACCCCTTCAGATTCCTATATTTGTATCTTTGGGGTAAATACCCAGTAGTGCAATTGGCTGGATCGTATGGTAGCTCTATTTTCAACTTTTTGAGGAACGTCCATACAGTTTTCCAAAGTGGCTGCACCAGCTTGCATTCCCACCAACAGTGTAGGAGGGTTCCCCTTTCTCCACATCCCTGCCGACATCTGTCGTTTCCTGACTTGTTAATTTTCTCCATTCTGACTGGTGTGAGAAGGTATCTCATTGAGGTTTTGATTTGGATTTCCCTGATGCCGAGCGATGTTGAGAACTTTTTCATGTGCCTGTTGGCCATTTGGATGTCTCCTTTGGAAAAATGTCTGTTCATGTCTTCTGCCCATTTCTTGATTGGATTCTTTGTTCTTTGGGTGTTGAGTTTGATAAGTTCTTTATAGATTTTGGATACTAGCCCTTTATCTGATATGTCATTTACAAATATCTTCTCCCATTCTGTTGGTTGTCTTTTGGTTTTTGTTGACTGTTTCTTTTGCTGTGCAAAAGCGTTTTATCTTGATGAAGTCCCAATAGTTCATTTTTGCCCTTGCTTCCCTTGTCTTTGGCGATGTTTCTAGGAAGAAGTTGCTGTGGCTGAGGTTGAAGAGGTTGCTGCCTGTGTTCTCCTATAGGATTTTGATGGACTCCTGTCTCACATTGAGGTCTTTCAACCATTTTGAGTCTATTTTTGTGTGTAGTGTTAAGGAAATGGTCCAGTTTCATTCTTCTGCATGTGGCTATCCAATTTTCCCAACACCATTTGTTGAAGAGACTTTCTTTTTTCCACTGGACATTCTTTCCTGCTTTGCTCATCCTTCTTTTTAAACACAGTGCTCATTGACTGCTTATTGTATATAAAGTCTCTCTTTAAAAACTTAGGTATAGAAAGGATACCAAAGAAGCAGAACACAGGATCATTAGCTTTAACAAGTGCATGCCACGCTTAATAATGTAGTGCTAATAACAATGCTCATATGAGTAGCAGTAATATTACTGATTAACATTTATCAAATAATCACCTCATGTTGTACTGCCATGGGCAGTATCTCATTTAATTCTCACAACCCTATGATGTATTACTGTTGTCTCCATTTTATAGAGATGAAACCAAAGCTACGGAGATTAAGGTTCTTGCCCTTACACAACTTATCCTAACAAGATAGTGGGACTGGACTAGAACCCATATTCACTTCCCGTCAGGGTTGATGTTCTTCCCAAATTACAGTTTTATTTATAGAATGCATTGAGATTAAATTGTTAAGTGGTAGGAAAATAGCCAAAATGAATATTGTACCTTTGTGAGGTGATGTCACCTGTTGTGAGTTGTTTTTTTTTTAAAGATTTTATTTATTTCTTTGACAGAGAGAGACACAGCGAGAGAGGGAACACAAGCAGGGGGAGGGGGAGAGGGAGAAGCTGGCTTCCCGCAGAGCAGGGAGCCCAATGCGGGGCTCGATCCCAGGACCCTGAGATCATGACCTGAGCCGAAGGCAGAGGCTTAACAACTGAGCCACCCAGGTGCCCCTGTTGTGAGTTTTGATCAGAGTATGAGAAGCCATTTTAAGGGGGTAATGTCAGAAAGAACATTGGTAGAACATCTCCTGTATGAAAATGTAATGTGCAAACTGTGATTTGGAGATTAAACATGTTGGATTAGCTGGAGACAAGAGCCTCACTAAAATGGTATTGATGGCAATAGTCTAGTTAAGGAGCTCCCTCAGGGCCACTGCACATTGTTGCACAGACTGTTCACTGCATAAAGGCCCACAGATAAAAATAGTAGAGCTCTCACCAAGCTATGCATATGGGTCTGAGGCTGCATCTGCCTGGAGAAAGCTATCAGTGCTCACCCACATTTCCTTAGCACTCATAAATCCCATGAATGCCAATCTGGTGGCTTCTAACTGTAAATACTTGTGACTATTTGCCCAGGGGCCTTCTCTAATTACAGTCTATTGAGCCCATGTGCTGGGCAGGCAGGTAGAGCTAGGGATTTAATACCCCCCTGGGTAGGGGGTTGAGCTAACCTACTCCATGATATTGTTGCCTCAGCATCCATTTTGGGTCGCCAAGTGGCCAACAGGACCCTTGAACTGCCACTAGCCTCTCCCATGAGCGCCTGCCTTAGATAACAGTCTGCAGTGTCACAAGCAAATGTAAACTCCCTATGTGACCTTCCTAGCAGCCCTTGTGAGCACCTCCCCTTGCCCTTGTATACCCCTTTAAAAAGACCCCTGTGAAGCTTATCAAAACCCTTCTCCTTTTGGTTTAAATCAATCAATACAGCATTAGCCCTAGAATCCCAAAACACTTCACCCACAGGCCCTAATAAGTTCATGTCCCTTGGTCCTGCCACTGTCTCTCTGCCTGCATCCTGCCTTGACCTTCCCATGCATGTCATGTACTTCCTCAGGACCTGTGAGTTATAAACGTCTCTATTTCAATTACCTAGTGGTCTTTTGTTGAACCAGGGGTCACCATCCAACACCCAGGGCTCTGCTTAACAAATGTTAATTTAACAAGTCACAACACCTTTTGAGTGGCATTCCACCAAGGGTCATGTTGATTCATACACACTCCAGTTCCCTCAACCACAGGTAGGAGAACTCCAAGCCATTCTATACTCTCTGCTAAAGCTCCCCAGCAAGACAGGACCCTAGTTGCCCACAGTGGTTACCTGCTCTATAATGTGTCCTTATAGACTCCCTTCCCTTCCTCACTCTCTAACTTCCCTGCTGGGAAGATGATCATTCCCAAATAAATTCTTTGAACTTTAATCTGTATCTCTAGGGTCTGTTTCTGGGGAAACTCAATTTAAGATAGATTTAGACTGATCCCCACAAAGACACAGTATGGGTTAGTTGCACCCATGAGGATCTGAGAAGCCCAATAATTACATAGATTAAGCAACAATATAGAATTGGTGTAGGCTATTGAACAAGGAATAGATGTGATGTCTAAGGAAAGTGATCCTAGTTTCTGTGTATAAGTTTCTTTGCAATAAGTGAAGTGGATGGCTGGGGGAGAGCCTGAAGCCTAGAGAATCAAGTTTTATCACTGTTATTGTAGTTATGGGAGGAGGGGGGGGGCAGGCAGAGAGTTTGGGCTGGTGGGGAAGATGTTAAAATGAAAATAAGGAATTTATATCAGACATGTGACAGAGAATCAGTGGGGATTGACGTTGACTGGGTTAGTAACAGAGAATTGAAAAAGATGGCAGAAGCAAAATAACCTTGGAGAACAGGGAGTATGGTGGCGTCCTTGGCAGTTTTGATCTATGACTAATTTGTAGCATTTGATTACAGAGTAATATTTATTGGTCTCGAGACTATCCTAAAGCAACCATACATAGTTCATCAAAATGGAACTTGTTTCTCCAAAAAAATGGCCCTTATGAAACCTTTGGAGATAGAGCCAGTGTTTCATATGAGTTTATGGATTTTTCTCCAGCCCTTTAATACGTGTAAAATGTCTTATCTTTTTCCTACACTGAAATCCTCAGCTCTGTGGTGTTTTTTTTTCCTCTTTGTGACTAAAAAGATAGGCTTTTCTTCTCAACACACCTTCCAATGGGTGATCAGAGCTACATTTTTAATATGCCAGCCAGGACATATTTAACAACTGGTGGCCCTCTCTCAACATCACAGCCAGTGGTGGCCTCATTTACACCTGCTCAGTGAAGATACTGAAATGTTCCCTGCTGGGTAGCAGAAGTGAACTACACTTTCACCAACCCTTACTTTGCACAGTTTTTCAAGGCACTTAACACCTCTCAAGTGTCTATAAACTAACAGAATGCTCTTTACACACGGCTCCCTTGACTACCACAGCTTCCCAGAATTTCCTTTTATTTTATGTCTATGATGATTTATTTATTTATTTATTGCTAAGACGAAAACATGGTAGTCTTAAATGTTGACAATAGAGGAATCATTTCACTGTTGAACTTTATATTCTTTTCCAAAGAATAGAGATCTCTGAGCTCTAAATGAAACTCTTCACCAGAAAATTATTAGTGTCATTTACTGGTTTAATTTGACTTTTCAGCTTATTGATAAAATATCTAGTGTGGAGAAAAAGGCATACTCTTAAAGTGACATAATTTTTGCACCATTTGAAAACTGCTAAGGATAATCTATCATTATTTGAATGAGCCAGGTGAAGAAAAACTCCATAAGCTTAATTCTTCTATTGCAGAAAAGGGATTTTGAAGAGAATGGAAAGAGGCACTTAGAAAAATCTGCCAAAACACCAAAAACAAACAAACAAAAAACCCAATAATTTCCTAGGGTGACAGATTTGAACTATTCTTCTCCACTGTAGAAATGAGCCAATTTACCTATTGACCTCAAGTAAATGACTGAGCTCTAATTGGAGGACACCATGACATTTGTTTGTCCTTTGCTTAAGGAGAAAATATACCAGTGATTTTCCATACGGACCTGTGCACATATTCCCAAAACAGCTGGTAACATTGACTCCCACCAGTAACCACCCTCCAGGTACAGGACTAGGGTCCCAGGAATGATAGATAGAGAAATTAAGTGAAATGAAGCATTGTATCATATCAGACATATGTGGCATCTATAAATTGACCTTTTGGGTTAATTCAGTCAAATTATTATTGTTATTCTAATAATAGAATTACAAAAGCAGTGGGAAAAGCTAGATGCAGTTAGCTCAAGAATCTTAATGACCGGGACGCCTGGGTGGCTCAGTCTGTTAAGTGTCTGCCTTCAGCTCGGGTCATGATCCCAGGGTCCTGGGATCGAACCCCATGTCGGGCTCCCTGCTCAGCGGGGAGCCTGCTTCTCCCTCTCCCTCTGCCTGCCGCTCTGCCTACTTGTGCTCTCTCTTTCTTTCTGTCAGATAAATAAAATCTTTAAAAAAAAAAAAAAAGAATCTTAATGACCAAAGCAAGATCTTCATTAGGCCATGATTTTGATGACTAAAGAAAAATAAGGCTATAGATCATCAGGTGGACCATCCTATGAGTTTAGAAAGAAGAATGATCTGAATTCATTGTGGGTCATCTGCTTCCTACTTTTATACACACACACACACACACACATACACACACCCTGCATCTCTCCAATGTAGAATATGCAAAATGGAGGTATCAGGCTGCATTGTCCAATACAATAGTCACGAGACCCGTGTGTCTCTAGAACAATGGAAGTGTGGTGAGTCCAAACTGAGATGTGTAATAACACACACACTGGATTTCAAAAACTTAGTTCCAAGGAAAGAATGTAAATTAGCTCCTTGGTAATTTTCTATATTAATTATAGGTTCAAATAATAATATTTGGATATATTGAATTGAAATATAAAATTAATTTCACAGGTTTCTTTTTACTTTTTAAATTACATATGTTAAATTTACTTTTTAAATTACATATGCTAACACAGTATTTCTTTTGGACAGCTCTGGAAATAAGGAACTTAAGTGCATGGACTAATTTTTTTCATTCCCATTGCTACTTCAGAAAATAAAGGGAGCTTTTACTAATATAATAATTCATATGTTCAGTCCTTTTATTCACTCAACAGCATCATGCCTATGAGTCTGATGGAAAATGATTCCAATAAACCCATCTAATTAATGAAGCCAACTACTTAGGAATGGTATTTCACAAATTAAATAGTTATACAAATATTTTTGAATTATATGCATATATGCCAAATATTAAAAAAACATTTTTTACAAACAAAATACAGCATATTTCACTTTAATTTGTATTTTATTTACAAAAATATTATTTTTATTATTATTTGTATTAGTCTTATCCATTAAGTTTAATAAAACTACACCTTGAAAAAAGCACAATTATCATTTGCTCAACTCTTCAAATGTCTGATTTAAATGATATGTATTAAGAAATATAGGACCTACCCCCAAAGTAATACTAATTATAAGAGCATTTTGCAACACTTCAATAGTGTATAATAGAAATATGTTTTTATCATTTAGGAGGCTCATATTTCAATATTCTTAAGTTAAAGCATTGGCTTTGGTGGAGGAATTAGTTGGTGAGAACAGATTCATTGAACGTTCAGTGACTTGGCACTAGAGGAGACAGGATGGGATCAGACATGTTGAAATGATGTTCTTGCCAACTCCCATCTGGAAGTAGCCATTTTCCATAAGCTGGGATCTCTTAAAATATGTAAGTTATTATCCTAGACTATGGAGATATAAAGACATATGAAGCATACATCCTCTACTTCCAAGAAAAATATAATATAGTGGAGAGATATAGATCATTAAGCCAATAAATGCCATTACTCTTATCCAGATTAATCTACCTTTTCTCTATATAGCAACCATTGTCTATGCAGCAGCCACAGTGATTTTTTTTAATATCATTTTTTCTACCCCTCCCACTGCCACTAACTAAAAAATCCCAGAGTGGATTTCCAGTGCACTTGGAAACAAAATTTCACCAGAGCCCACAAGACCCTGCATGACCTCACCTCTTCAGCTAACTCCACACTTCTCTTCCCCTCCACTCTCAACTCTCCAGCTTGTTACTGCCTCAGAGTCTTCACCTTTGTCATCCATCTGTCTGGAACTCTTTCTTGAAGTTTGAGAATAATGGAAAATAAAGGGAGGGCAGCCCTGTGGACAACCCTGAGTTGCCTTCCCTGATCACTGTATCTTAAGTAGCTCTCCTGCACTCCTGACAGTAACCCTCTATCCCAGTTTCCCTACTGAATGTTCTTTATAATGCTAATGACTATCTAAAATTAACTTTTACCTTAATTTATTTAGTTCTATTGTCTGTCTCTTCTCACTAGAATTGCAAAGACAAGCCTTATTTCTTTTATTTGATCGTTTTTTTCCCATACACGTGAAAGGCCCTCAATAATGAAATGCTTGCTGGCTGGCTGGCTGGCTGGCTGGCTGGCTGGCTGGCTGGCTGGCTGGATGGATGGAGTATGATAGTTTGATTGTGTCAAGGCAGAGGGAGTTCAAGGTGCTAAGGGAGGGAATAAAGGTGACACCTAATCCAAATTAGGGTGTTAAAGAAAAAGAATATAGGATATATTGCCCCTTCACTGGCACAGGAAGTTGCCAGCAGGAATTAACCAGGCAATTAGCAAAGAGCTTTATTTTCTGGGCAGATGATCAAGGGTCCGGTGGCCAGAAAGAGGATGCCATGCTCACAGAACTATCAAAAGTTCTGTCAAGTTGCAAGAAGTGGGATAAGGTCGAGATATAAAGACAGGTAGGTAGGGACTGGACATGCAGGAGCCCACCAATTCATAAGAAGTGACTATACCCAAATGTCTGAAAATTCTGCAAAGTGTGGTGTACTTTGTGGTCAGTCTATTTACCCCATCTCAGTGTTTAAGCTCCTGGTGAGACTGTAAACTGAACAAAGCCCAAGGCTGTCTCCTACCTCTTGAATTCTCCTTCTATCTAATATAGAGCCATATACAAGGTAGGCTCCCAGCAAATGCCTGTTGCGTTAAATTGAGTCTTTTCTCATATTATTATATAGGCCATTATCTGAACTGATATTTGGGGCTGTCTAGATTATTCTGAGACATCACACAAAGTGCAAGAATAACTCATGCTCCATTGATCCTCTGTAATAGTTACTTTGAATTAATATGGAGGATGGACATGCACAATAAATTGACATGCTCCAAAGCCTTTCAGCTGTGGAAAAATACCACCTTGACAATAAAGAAGACTCAGGAGAGACCTTTCAGAAACGTGGATAGAGCATTTATGTGTATTCTTTTTTCTCTGGAGTTGGAATGGAAAAGGGAAACTAAATAGATTCCCGGCATTCTTCATTTTGTTTTGTTGTTTTGGTTTTGTTGTTGTTGTTTTTTGTTGTTGTTGTTTTATAACTCAAGCTCACCTGAAAAGGCTGCATCCTTGCAGGAATCATTAATTCTGAAATAGCTGCCCATTTTCCAGACATATCTTCATTAGATATGATTTCAGCAGGTTATTCAAAGATTAATGTTCAAATAACTCTCTAAGTAGAAACCAACTCTTGGTGATCAGAATTCTAGTATTGGGGAGCGCCTAGGGGGTGCAGTTGATTAAGCGCCTGACTCTTGGTTTTGGCTCCAGTGGTGATCTCAGGGTCATGAGATCGAGTCCCATGTTGGGCTCTGCACTCAGTCTGCTTGGGATTCTCTCTCAACCTCTCCCTCTGCCCCTCCTGCTCATGCTCTCTCTCTCTCTCAAATAAATAAATAAATCTTAAGAAAAAAAGAATTCTAGTATTGGGATAAGTAATTTTTAAGTAATTGTTCTGCTCTGCTTTTGTCTCTTCAGTATCAGAAGGACAAATGATGCCTGGATTGTACATTTTCCATAAATTATCTCCTGGAGTTGCATTGTTTACAACTGGCTGAAACAAAGAACCTTTGAATTTGGTTCTGATTATTAGAGAAATGTGAATAAAATGAAGAAATGGTATATTAATAATAATAATGCTTGATATACTCCACTGGAATGTGAACCAATAGGTTCAGATCCCCCCAGAAGTATCTCAAAAACTTCTCCTTAGATTTTTATATGGTTGATTTTTTTTCATTATTGAAGAAGGCTGTATTTTCTCTATATATTTCACTAATTTTCAATGCCTTTATTTCTTTGTGAACGTATCTCCTTAATCACTACCATGTACCTAGAGAGAAGCATAAACTAAAGCAAATTCACAGAAACCCAACTTGAATTATAACTCAATAACTGAAAGCCATGAGGTATTTCTAAAACTTTGGTTGTAACTACTACCTCATCTGATAACCTGTTGCTTACAAGATTTGCTACTTCTTAATCTCACTGATCTGAAATGATGAATGTTCATATAGAAGGCTAAACAAGACAACCCTATAGAATCACAGTGAGTCTACAAGCCAATTTCCTACGAGAAACCCTTGACCCGGGGAGGCACAGACTAAAGAAAGTTTTGCTCCTTGTCAGATGCCAACTGAATAGAATTGAATCTATTATCCAACCTTGAATAATAAAACATCTGAGTTTCAGATATGTTTTGGAAACGCCAATGTGATATGTGTGTACATAGGGAAGAAATTAATTAGGCCACAAAGTTCTCAATCATATAAACCAGTTTGGTTTACATACTATTTCTTTTCTTACAAGTTTTTGTCTTTTCATATTCAGGTTCTTTGTGGAAATATATTTTAAAGTGATGTTGCCAAGTAGGTATGAAAGAATTTCCTCAAGGGAAAAATAATTAAGAAAGAGTCAAGTCAATCTGTGTGCCCTGATACCCTTAATCAAGTTAGATGAGAAAACAGAGATGGAAAAATAGAAAAGGATAAAGTCATGCCATTTCAGGAGACGTTGCCTGTGCCCTGTTCACGTTCCTCAGACCTTAACATTCACTGTGTTCCAACCAATTTCCAGCTGCCAGTCTCAGCAATTCTATGCCTAAGGGCTTCTTTCTATAACAGTGGAAATCTCCCCTGGGAACCTTGCCCCCAGCCAATGCTTCTCCAGCTTCTCTTCTTTTGGGCGCCACAGATTTAAGCATTCATTTTATACCACTTTTCAGAGTTTCCCTGTACCTTTGGGCTCCAGTAGTCCATTGTGGTAGCTGGCTTGATAGTTACTCTTAATTGACTCCCTTCCCTCCCCTGTATCACTTCACTGCTCTCTCCATAATTCTTGGGATCACTTCCCAAATAGCCATTTGAACTCATATCCTCGTCTGAGGCTCTGCTTCTGATGGAACGCAAACTAAGATAACTGCTCTTTCTGCTCATAGCAGTTTGCCTCTGGACTCTAATCATAATGTGCTCGCTTCAGCAGCACATATACTAAAATTGGACTCTAATCGTAAGAATTATAGCCACGTCTATATTTAAGAGCTATTGCCAGTTCTTGATGATGTTGCATTCACCTGGGTCATGAATTCTCCCTGCTTTGCTCAATACCCATCCCAGGTAGGTGTTTCATAAATATTTTTGGAATATAGACCAACTTTGTGAATGAAAAGCTTGTGCCTTAGCATTTTTCTTACACACAGTGTATGCTTAGTAAATATTTTATCAGATGAAGTGTGATGATTAGGCCTTGGCAGTAGAAAGGTCTTTATCCAATTTTTAAGTGTATCCAGAACAATGGCAGAGTATGTGAAGCCATCTGGTTGAAATCCACCTGCCTAAACAGGTATTTCAAAGGAAAGAAGGGCACTTTGTCCATTTCGGCATCTGGGAATAGTTCATCATGGAGGTGCAACTCATAAAACCAGTCATTCTGGATGCCTTACTCACTTTCAAATGAGAAGGGTTTGGTTTCAGGTGCTGGACATGGAAGCTGAGTATTCAATGACTCGTTTCTTAAGAAATGTGAATATGAGAGAGGGAGGATGTTATCACTCAGTATGGCAAAGTGAGAGCTTGTGTGAGATGGGTAAAATACACATAATTTATTTTATAGACACCTCTATAAAGCATCCTAGGGCTTAGAGGGTAAAGAACTCAATAAATTTTCACTTGGTTATTGGCCCCAAACCTAAAACTTGTGGCATATTTTGACAAAGTTTTTTAAAGGCAAAACAATAATTCTTTTTTAAAAATACGGTCTAAAATGAAATGGAGTTCCAAACCTATATGCAACAGCTGGTTTTCATATGATTTTGTAAGATGCCCCCTTCTGTCTCAATCTCAGCCTCCTTTGGGTGAGAAAGAAATGAGAGAAAATAGTCAAAAAGTAGGAAACACTTCTACTTGACTTATGTCTTCATTATCATAATAAAATGTACTGTTATGACGGTTGTCTGGATCATTCAAAACCTTGAAATTTTGTTACACAGGATAGTCAGATAACTGAGGCAGAGATTTTCTGGAAAAATTTTGGATTTTCTGCCTTAATTATCTGTTTTATGAGTCTGACTTTTAAAGTTTTAGTCAAAAATATGTGACTTTTCTTTCTTCCCTCAGTTAGCCTGTTGTCACTCATAAGTAGATTGGGATGCTAGAAGTTTCCAGGGTTTGGTTTCAGGTGCTGGTTTCAGGGTTTATTTTTTCCACCATGCTGATTATTAGATTTCAAAGCATTTAAATCTGAAGACTATGTAAAAAACTAGTTAATTGAAATCTGAATACCTGAAGGGTTATGAATATGCCAACCTAACATTTAATCGTAATTTATGGGAAATGCTATATATCTATCTATATCTATCTAGCTGTCTATCTATCTATCTATCTATCTATCTATCTATCTATGTACTGTACTGTACTATGTACGGTAAAGACCCTCTTTGGCCAGAATACTTTGCTCATAGGCCTAATTGAAGTAATATGGGAAGAGTTCATGGTAGGAAGATCAACGAATTAGTGTATTGCAAATTATCTGGTAGGTAATTCAGCTTCTTGTTCCACTTAACAGACAATATTTCTTGTAAGTGGTCTGTGCTCCAGAGGTGGCCTGCAATGCTATTATATGCTAGATCAGATCCACTGAACCACGAGATTGTACTAGAATCAGACTTTCCTGTTAATTCATGTAAACCAGACTATGGCAACTGAATTGTTTTGGCAAGTATGAAACTTTCACCTATCCACAAATGGCATGAGGTTCCAACTTTCATTTATTTCCAATTTTAACAAGAAATTTTGGATTTTCATAATCTACAAGCCAGGGAAATATGCAAATTGCAGCCACTAAGCTAAACTTACTCACTATAAATATACCTATGTAACCATACACCCTATATCCTATCAAGAAGACCTTGATAATCCCAACACCTTCTTCCTTCTGTTCTGATATTTGACAAGCAAGCTTATGTCTGATACTCTAAAAGCATGATCAACCACAGATCAATCAATCTGAGTTCAATCTCAGACAGTAGGAGGACTTCTACTAGCTCTACTTTGCGCTAGGTATTAGGATATTAAGTCCAGAAGCAAAGAAAGTGTATGGCAGTATCCCTATCTCCACTGTACATATGACCTTGCTGGAGAGAGAGGACTTTAAGCTATAAAAGACCAAGAGGATTTTGTGAAAATAGATAGAAGCATTTAAAACCCTGATAGGGAGAAATTGATAAATGCTGATGGAGAGGACTTTGTCTAATGCCTTAAATGAGTTGCCATGTTTCCTGCCAGTGAGTGGGTGTTCAGTACTTCCTTGTACACTCACAGAAAAACTATGCTCATAACCTTTCCTTGTGGAGCTTGTTGAAAACAGAGGCAGAGTCTTTGTAAATTCCCAAGATTCTTCTCATGTATTGTGGGGTCAATTAACATTTCTTGTTAAAGAACTTTCATTGGTTGGTGTTTGATTTGATACTGCACACTAAAGCCACAAATTCAGCTGGACATGGAATACTTCAAGTATTCAGTACTCTTTTAATCAAAGGGAAGATGGGCTTCTAATAAAAAATTTTATTCCTACCAATTTATAGAGCTCATTACTCAGCAGGGAGAATGAAAGAGGTAATCCCTGGGGTGGGTTTTTTGGTTGGGTTTGTTTGTTTGTTTTGTTGTTGTTGTTTTGGAATTTCCTATTGTCCTTTTCATAAAACATTTTTGTTGGGTTCATTGAAAAAACATTGGAATCTTCCTCATAATTGGTCAAGTTTCCCTGAATATACCCACCAAAGACTAATTTCTTCATAGCAGAGTTTGCTGTGGCAGGTTGTGAAAAGTGGTACTTTCTTCTGGAACTCATGTTATTCAGATTCAAATGGTGTCTAATAAGTCTGCCCTACATGATGTTCAAGCTAAAAATCTAGGCCTTCTTTTGACGCCCCCCCCCCCCCCATTCTTCACCATGTCTTGTATCCAACCAAGTGGTGTTCATTCCTCTTCCCTAATGCTTCTCAAATCTGTGTTTCCTCCATCACCAAAGCCAATATCTTATGAGGCCACCATCTTTTCTATATCTTTCTGGGATCACTGCTACACCCTCCTAATTAATCTCCTTGTCTGTATTCTTGCCATCACCATCCCTTCCGTCCCATCCTGTAGAATCTTAATGAGGTTTTAAAGAATTGCAAAGCTGATTGGGCTGTTTTCTCCCAAGTATTCCCACTGGTCTCAGCATAAAGGTCTGGAGGATCTTGAGTGTGCCTTGGCCTGGATGTGCCTATCTCTCCTGCATTACTTCTTATCATTTTAATGCCTTGCATGTTAATTAACTACTGAACTATTTGTCTTTCCCCAAAGATCTATGTATGCTTTCTTTTTCCTTTAGGATTTTCACATGGTGGTCCCCTCTCCCCTGTCCCCTCTCTCCTTTCCTTTGTGAAACCCTGCTTATCCTTCAGGACGCAGATTGTGCATTTTGTCCCATTCTCTGGTAGCTATTTCTGGCCCCCCAAGACTGGCTTTAGTATCTCACTGATACGCTCTTAGAGCAAATGCTCTGTGCAAATAGACTCTGCCACAGCACCGACCACGCTCTGATAAAAGCAACTATTAAATTGTTTGCTCCTCCCACTGGAAGTCAGAAACTGTGGCTCTTTTCAGTTATATATTCCCAGCAGCTGGCACCATGTGTCCATTTAGCAAATATTTGCTGGACACATGAAGTGAAAGGTCACACAACCAGTAATTAGAGGAACAGGGATCCAAAATCCAGTTCTCTGGACTTCAAGCATAATACTGTGATATACATACCATATTCCAATGTCTTTGAGAAGGTAGATTTGTGCTTCATGGCTAAGGCTAAAGTACCTCCACAAACCACCCCATCACCCCACTTTCCAGTTTCTAACACATTAGTTTGAATATTTTAAGAAGATGGGATATGCCTCCAACTAACATCCAATTGAATGATTTATACTAAATTTTACCTGTTTTCAATGGCCTGTTAGCACCAGGGATAAGGCCTTAAAAAAAATCAGCTTTGACATGTATTTTCTTAAATGTATTCACTGCCATCTTTTAACCCCCCCCAAAAGTCTGCTAGTAAGATCTCCCAGTCAGAACAGCTTCTTTAATTTTTATTTTTTTATCATGCTTCCTTTCTTGTCATTGTCTCTATTACTCCTTAAGAAGTCGGGACACCTGGGTGGCTCAGTCGGTTGGGCATCTGCCTTTGGCTCAGTTCATGATCCCAGAGTCCTGGGATCAAGTCCTGCATCAGACTCCTTGCTCAGTGGGGAGCCTGCTTCTCCCTTTGCCTGCTTTCTCTCTCTCTCTATCTCTCTCAGAAATAAATAAGATCTTTTAGTCATCTGAATCATCTAATGTATATTAGGTAATTCATATCCATGTTATTTCCAACACAGGAAAAAATAATCCCTCCGTTTAGACTTCAGAAATCCAAATTGCCTGAGGGTAGGACCCAATTGCTCACATTACAGAATGGAACCCCTTTCTGAGAAGCTTGCCATCAAATAGACCAATTGTCATGCATCTTGCCCTAAGAACTAAGAAATGTTTTTGCCATTGCTAACTTGTTCTTGATAACTCAGCTAAAAATAATCCAACAATGAAAAAGTAAATGCAGTTATATATTCATAAATAGTATGCTAAAATCTGTTTCAATATATAATTTGCTTAATTTGTATATTAATACATAAGTATATTATTATTTATATATGTTGATTATATACATTTATATTAAAAATTCAGTAAAAGTGGTAAAATTAAATGGAAAAGGTCTGATATTTAAAAAGAATATGTTTTGTACTTAATATTAATTAGCAAAATATAACCTTAAAAGCATATATTGGCTTTTACTTTGCTTCATCTGAAGCAAGATGGGTAAGGAAGGCATCATGATTGCTTGCTTTCCAAATTAGAAGCTGCCTCACAGCAAGTTTGCCAGTCTGCTCTCCGATCTGAACATTGGGTACATTGGAACAACTATGTGCACAAGTAGCTTCCTTCAAAAAGACTAGTTTTAGGCCATATGATGTACATTATACAAGTAAATGTAGATTGCACTGGAATGTCAACCATATACAAGCCAAAACAATAAAATGGTCTGCTAATAGAATCACTGACATTTAGAATGAGAAGCTTCCTTGGAAAATAACTAGTTCAACCCATGAATGTGCTGGATGAGGAATTTGAGATACAATGGTGATTATTGCGGAGTTGGGACTTAACACCAAGCATCCCACTTTCTTAGAACTATTTATACTATGCCCTGCCTGCTATATATATATACATATACATATATATATGTATATATATATATAAATTCATTATAAATTCACAAATGATTTTATATATATAATTCATTTACTATATATAATGTATTTATATTTAATTTTTGTAAATGAATTATATATATAAATATATATTTAATTTTTGTAAATAAATTATAACATGCATTGTATAAATTGTATGCATTTATCAGTGTACAGTTTAAGGTATTTTGTGAAAAAAATATATCCTGTACCTACCACCCACATCCGGATAATAAGTATTACCAACACCAGAAACCTCTTTCGTGCTCCCCCGCCAGTATATTCACGCCTCTTGTCCCACTCTTCAATTTCTACCCCATAGATTGTTGTGATTGTTCATGAAAATGGAATTATACAGTATTTTTGTGTGTGTGTGTCTGGCTTGATGTTTTCTTTAGGTTTTGTGGTTTTCGTTTTTGTTTTGCTTACCCCACCCCCCAGATTTTTCCACGTTGCTGCATCCTTTTCATTGTTGAAGAGTATTCCATTGTATGAAGATAGCATGAGTTTGAAGTTTTTTTGCCCATTTTCCTTTTGATGTACATTTGAGTTGTTTCCGGTTGAGCTATTAAAAATAACGTGTCTCAGAATATTATTGTTCATGTCTTTCTTGCATATAATATTTGTTATTTCTTTTGCGTGTATATCAAGAATGGAATTGCTGGATCCTAGAGAATATGTATTTTTAGATTTAGCATAGATTGCCTAAAACCTTTGCCAAAGTAGCTACACCAATTAACACTTCCACAGAGTATGGGAGTTCAGTTGACTCCACATCCTTCCTAACTGGTAATATCTGATTTTTAAAGTGATTATTATTGGGGCACCTGGGTGGCTTAGTTGGTTAAACATCCGCCTTCAGCTCAGGTCATGATCCCAGGGTCCTGGGATCGAGCCCCTGTTTCCCTCTTCCTCTGCCACTCCCCCAGTTTGTGCACTCTCTCGCTCTCTCTCTGACAAAGAAATAAATAAAACCTTACAAAAATTAAAATGATTATTATGTTTAGCCATTTTAATGAAGAAGTAGTGGCATCTCATTGTGATTTTAAATTGCATTTCACTGAGGATCTCTTCCAATGCTTATTGGTTTTTTTTTTTTTTTTAGTGTTGGATTATCTATCTTTCTTATTAATTTGAGGGAGTTCTTTATATATTCTAGTCATGAATCTTTTTGTCATATTGCAAATATCTTCTCTGTGCCTTGCCTTTTTACTCTCTTAATGATGTCTTTTAATGAACACAAGTTCTTAATTTTAATGAAATCCAATTCTTCCCCTTAATGGTTACCTTGTGTTCATATTCCCTTAAAGTATTATTGACTAATCTTCATATCATCAGATTGTATATCTTGTATCATTTGCGTAAATTATTTTAAAATATTTCTTCATTTACTCTATTTTTTAAAAAAGTAATTTCTACATATCTAGCAATTATCCTCCTTTATTCTATTTCTACCGCATCCTTCATGACATCCTACAAATTCTTTGGTTGTAATTGGTATTTATATTTAATACTTCTTGTAGAATGATCAAGATGTAAAAATTTGTTTTAAAAATAAGAGAAATGTATTAGGTGCTAATAATAGATTTTTTTACCCTGACACCACCATGATACATTCATATTAAATTAAATCCAGATCACCTCTTTGAAAATGCTGATTTGTGGTTCTCTCATTTAAACAAATTGTACACATTGATAGGAATACATATGAATAGTGTGAAAATGTCATTATTTTCTAGCACTACATCTTTCAGTGTGAGTCGGGAGTGGAACTGCACACACATAATCAGCACTTGGTTGAAGGCATAAGGAAACACAGGAAGCACATTGATATTCTGCCAAATAAGTATGGCATGATTGCTTCTTTGCTTTTAGCCAAGAAGCATTGAAAAATATGAGTAGGCTCATTAATTATTAAAACCATCAGAATGCACTTTAAGGATCAGAAAAGTGGGGATAGATAGGTCAAGTCAATTGACCAAGATAATGATACAAATTAAATCAAGGTCCAGCCAGGGAAAATAATCCAGCTTCAATCCCAAAGTCTGTCCCTATATCTTTAAGGCATACATATACCTTACAACAAATTTAAAATTTGGTGAGTGTGTTTTGCTAATAATGTATTAATGCAAACTATGATAATGTTCTCTAAGCCAAATGATGTGTGAGACATTCTAAACTTCTATTTAAACAGCTGGATTTTCTTGTATTTCCTTCATGAATAATTTATGGTAAAGTTAGGGTTAAACATACCATGTTTGAAGCCATAACTTAAATTACACATATTTTAAAAATTTATAATGTACAGAAATGAAACCAAAAGTTACTATACAATTTACTGTTGTCTTTTAGTTGATTAAAAAGTAGAAAATGTAACTTTTCACATTTGCATATAAGAAAATAAATCTTAATAACATTATTGAACTGATAATGTTATTGAAATAAATGTAGTTTTGCTAAATTGATCCCCATCTAGTATTTATATATTTAGATAGAGCAGCCATGTTTTTCATATACATATTTGAAACGCTGACCATTCCATGGACTATTCAGTCTGGCCTTTTGTGAGGGGAAGAAAGAAGGAGATTTTAGAGATTAGGAAAAGCTGTAAAGTAGGAAAAAAAACACAGAAGCCACAGCAGATGAGGGAGGGAGAGGAAGAATGTCTGCTCCAGTGACAATTTACATGCTGAATTATATTAATTTCTCTGTGTGATGCAATGCTCATTAAGCAGGACTCCACTGATGTTCCTACAGGTCATGGACCAGCCAGCATGTTTGTTTCCTCTCATACCTTCAAATAAACTGCTGAGTTAAAATCTGTCATAGAAAGAATGTCTTATGGCCCACAGACAATAGCTTTTCTTCTAAATATATTCGCAAATGCCTCATAAATGTTTACTTGGGTGTTTTATTTAGAAACAACATGGATAAATATTTGAAAGAGTATTGCTAATGACAAAGCAAAAGTGAACTATAAAATATCTCTAATGGCTGCTTTCAAATCTGCACTCTGCAAAGAGAGCAGACTAAAGAGGGAGAGGAAAATGTAAGATAACAGCAGGTGAGCTCTTCACGGTGTGTGTGTGTGTGTGTGCACACGCGCACGTGCGCACACATGTAGATGTCTATGTGAAGCAATCGTATTTGCAAAGTAAAACCCATATCTGCTGAATAGAGAAGTGCTTCATTCACCAGACACATCTGCCAGGAAAATCTGGGGTTGTAATTTAGGTTTTATAGTCCGAGAATATCTAGATTACTTCTGAAAGCACCACTTCTCCAATGTTTTTATTTTATTCTTTGATCAAATATGTCAGCCAAGGAAGAAAATGGTCATTTATTTCGTTTGAAAAGCAGGGGGAAAAATTTACATTAAATGGCAGTGATCACGATGTTCAAAAAAGTTTCCAACTATTTATCAACATGCCTGGTTTGCAACTGCAATTTCCTTAATCAGATTTGCATCATCCATAAGACGGCAGCTTCCATACTGAGGTGGTAGAGTTACTCCATGCTACGGGTGGCTGGTCAAATGTGCATATGGCTGTGTAATTGTCAGAAAATGTCCTTGTGTCAGATGGGGCCATGGCTGATGGTGAAAACAATCCTGTTAGTGCTTCTGCAGCATATGAGGAGACAGCTCCACTTGATTAGTGAAATTACACTGGCCATGGATGACTGACTGTCTTGATCATTTGCAGGCCAATTGTGAAGCCATTGACAGGGTCACTGGGCAGCCCAATCCAATTCAGTCACTAAGACAACTGGAGTAACCAGATTGTAAAATGGTTGGTCTGGTTATTTCTTAATGGTGTAATTGAATCGACCAGAGAGATCCAATTAATTGCTAAACAACTGGTGGCTGTGGTGGTCTCATTGATGAGCTCAGTTGTCAGTGATGGTCTTGAATTGACTGCACAGCTTCCTGATCAATTGTACAATTTGCAATTATCAAGCTGGGGATGGAGGAGGATTGATATAATTTTGGTGATTTCATTGAATCCATAGATGTATCACATATGTGTGTGTGTGTGTGTATTTCCTCAACTGTAATACATTTGTGAGACATCAGTGATGAATGATGCTATTTTAAGATATTGCTATTTTACCTTGCCTGAGTAAGTTTTATTACAAAACTATATAGACTGTTACAGAGATCTGTGGGGCAATTTGTTGCTTCCTAGGATGGGAGAGGAAATCCAAGTTTAAGTAGAAATTATACATTTAGGAAGGGTGAAAAGAAAGTATTCTTCCTTCACCCTTCCGTGCCCAATCTGAGAAAGCTCACTGCATGGTTACTGCAGCCTATTCATGACATAGTAATGTCAGATCTTCTTTTAAAAGAGCTTGGTGCCGGTGTGGCATGGCATGAGGAAGTAGATGATTGATATAATAATTTTATGGGAAAGTATGGGGCTAATGAGATTTTTAGCTCTCCCACACTTGTCAAGAGAAACTGCCCATGGCAACTTACCTTCAAAGAAAAGAATTAGCTACTTACACAAGGTCTTCTTGGCCAGGGCTGCTGTGTGGGTCTTGAGTCACTGTATCTACCACCCAGCTGTGCCTGGAATAGACAATAAATGTCTGAGTAAGTGAAGGAATGTGCTCTTAAAAGAAATTTCTCTCCAAATATTTCAAGTGTCATAGGTATGCAGAAGTAGGTAACTGTTTGTATTTCTACTTATTTTAAGAGAAGAATAAATTTCTAAGCTGGAAGTGACTTTAGAAGTAACTTAGCCCACCTGTTATTTCCTAACAGTGATCCATAGACAGGTACCCATTTTGGACAATGTTCTCACCAAGCCACAGCATAGTGAGAAAAACATAAGAATGATAGTTTGGAGAGATTAAAGATGTCCACAAATTCTTCATCACCCCCACTGAGAGCCTGTTTCTCTTTGACTTAATCGTAGGAGGACCTTGTGATGTCTATGGCAGTTTAAGCCTAGTCTTTAGGAGGACTGACAGCTTCTGCCTCATTTGTTAGAACACTTGCTCTTAGTACACTCCTTCCCAGAACCTTGTCACTAAACTATTAGAAGCTCAAATCACATGGAAAGACCACATGTAGGCCATGGTCAACAGCCACAGCTGAGCTCCCAGCCACCTGCCAGCCAACTTCCCTATACCCTCCAGCTGAGCTCAGTCAACCCACACCATTGTAGAGATAATAAAATGGTTATTGTTTGAAGGCACTAAGTTTTGGGGTGGCTTGTTCTTAGCCATAGATACTTGTAAAGATGGTATATATCCACCTGTGTGAGATTGTCAGCTCCCATTTTCTGAGATGGCTTGCCTGTTCTAAGACTCTACACTTCCTACTTTGTACATGTTAAAATATCCTCTTTTTTTTTAACCAGTTCATTGAAATATAATTAACATATAACACTGTGTAAGTTTAAGGTGTACACTGTGATAATTTGATTCACGTATATATTGCAAAATGCTTACCACAATAAGGTTAGTAAATACATCCTTTACCTTGCATAATTACTGTTGTATTGTTATTAGAGTGAGACCATGGGAGCTCTGATCCCACAGCAGTGTTCAAGTCTACAACACAGTATTGTCAACTGCAGTCACCATGCTGTACCTTAGATCTCTGGAACTTACTCATTTTAGAACTGAAAATTTGTACCCATTGACTTATCTCTCCATTTCGCCAACTCCTCAACTCCTGGCAACCACCATTCTACTCTCTGTTTCTGTGAATTTAATGTTTTTAGGTTCTACATATAAGTGAGATCATATAATATTTGTCCTTCTCTGTCTGAATTATTTCACTTAGCATAATGCCCTTGTGCTCCATCCATGTTGTTACAAATGGCAGGATTTCCTTCTTTTTTATGGCCAAATAATATTACTCTGTGTGTGTGTGTGCATGTGTGTGTGTGTGTGTGACATTCTCTTTATCTATTCATCCCTTTACACATCAATAGATACTTTTTGACGTGATGGTCAGAGTAGAGAGCAGTGATATATATGGATATATGTCTTTCATTGGGATAATAAAAAGTTGGGATTCTGTATAACACCCAATGTTTTTAATGTGTTTTATTTATCTGTGGAATTCAAAACCTATGCCAAAATCCAACTTCACACCCTTCGCAGAAATTCTTCTTCTTCCAGGACCACAATTATTAGTTAGTCAGCTTCTGCTCAAATAATTGCAGCACAAATAATTGACTCAGCATAAGGCAGCATGTCTGTCTTTAAACATAAGTGCTTATGAGGAAATACAGTAGTAACATAAAACCTGGGTATTAATGAGAAGTTTTATCATAGACACATTGTGTAGTTTTCATTTCAAAGAAATACTCAGGTATTTATTTCTTAATCATACATGTCAATACATTTGCAGGAAAATTCATCTGCAGCCATTCTATTCATATAACTCATTTCAAACTGTACTATTTCATGTTATTGTTGTTTTTCACCACCTGTAGAGGAATAAGCCAGTGGGGATGGGGGTAGGGTAGTAGGAGGGAGGGAAACACGAAAAAACAAACATTTATTGAAAACTTACCATGTGCTAAGTTCTACATATATATGCCATATTCTGGAAAACTTGGAAATTTTAGAGGTTCTGTAATGTAAACATTTCTATGAAGATACATATTTTCTCTATGAATTAAGCAGTTTATGAGTAAACATTATCTTACTCAAAACCTTTTCCATGCTTTTGAATGGGAAAGATATCTGACCTACCTTGAAGCATCATTGCTGTGAAATTATTTTATTCCAAAGTCGATGAATTTATTTTCTACAAAAAGCATAAGCAAAGGCATGCCTGAACACAAAGTCTCATTAAACCACTGTTTTTACAGTGCTGTCCAGTATAATTCCTATAAATTATATTTCTGCAGAACCTGAGGAGGGTAAATAGACTGTACAACAGACATTGGGAAGAATAAAAGTAACAAAAATGTGGGGTGAAGTTTGAAATGATACGGCTTTTAGTTCTACGATCTGTGTTTGTTATGATCCTTCTAAATTCTCAGCATTTTTAACAATAAAAAGTGTAGCTGACATATGAACTTTAGCTCTACAGCATTAACATATTCCAGTACTAATGAGCAGTTAAAGAAATGATAAGTGAAGTGAGTTGTGTTTGTCATCATTAATGAGCATATGAAGTTCTGAATTATGATAAATGGTGAACTAATTGCCTTAAAAACAGTAGAACTTTTCCTTTGGATGGCTGTTCCTTGAAAGTCATTTTTTTCCTTCAGGAATGATTTTAAAGAGCTACCCTCTTCCTGATGGGTATTATCCTTACAGCTGCAATAACTGGCATTATGATGAAATTTCTCAAGGATAAGAAGAAAAACAATGACAGCATTTCAGATTAATTTTTCAAAGATCTCTGTGATTGATAGTCTATTTCCAAAAAGATATTTTTGGTCTCCTCAATAAATATTAGGGGAGATAGTTGTATTGAGGATATTGTTTAGTTAAGAGGATCATTGAACAGCTTCAGTACCTTTTCCTATGACACACCTAATAAGGAAACAAAATATTCTGCACAATCCTTGGCTTCATGGGAAATAAGACAAAAATTGCAAGGAGTTTTTTCAAAAGCTACCTTAAGAAGTCGTCTTAGGTGTCTTTATTTAAATTTTATTTTATTATGTTATGTTAGTCACCATACAGTACATCATTAGTTTTTGATGTAGTGTTCCATGATTCATTGTTTGCATATAACACCCAGTGCTCCATGCAATATGTGCCCTCCTTAATACCCATCACTGAGTTAACACATCCCCCCACCCCCTCCCCTCTAAAACCCTCTGTTTGTTTCTCAGAGTCCATAGTCTCTCATGGTCCGCCTCCCCCTCTGATTTCCTCCCCTTCATTTTTCCCTCCCTTCCCTAATGTCCTCCAGGCTATTCCTTATGTTCCACAAATAAGTGAAACCATATGAAAATTGACTTTCTCTGCTTGACTTATTTCACTTAGCATAATCTCCTCCAGTCCCATCCATGTTGATGCAAAAGTTGGGTATTCATCCTTTCCACTGGCTGAGTAATATTCCATTGCATATATGGACCACATCTTCTTTATCTATTCGTCTGTTGAAGGGCATTTTGTCTCTTTCCATAGTTTGGCTATTGTGGACATTGCTGTTATGAACATTGGAGTGCATATGGCCCTTCTTTTCACTACATCTGTATCATTGGGATAAATACCAAAATGAAGAGGCAACCCACAGAATGGGAGAAGATATTTGCAAATGATAATACAGACAAAGGGCTGATATCCAAGATCTATAAAGAACTTCTCAAACTCAACACCCAAAAAACAAATAATCAAGTCAATAAATGGGCAGAAGACATGAACAGACACTTCTCCAAAGAACACATACAAATGGCTAACAGACACATGAAAAACTGTTCATCATCATTAGCCATCAGGGAAATTCAAATCAAAACCACACTGAGATACCACCTTACACCAGTTAGAATGGCAAAAATTGACAAGGCAAGAAACAACAAATGTTGGAGAGGTTGTGGAGAAAGGGGAACCCTCCTACACTGTTGGTGGGAATGCAAGTTGGTACAGCCACATTGGTCTTAAGGCGTCTTAATGGTCTTTGGGGTCTGTCTGGTAGCACTGTCAGCTGCAATAAAAGAGAAAAAAATGCCATGTTTATGTATATACCTTTAAAAGAAAAATAAGTAATATGCTCCATTGTTTATTGCCTTTCCCTCTTCTGCTTGTGGGAATGGGGTTGGGGTGGAAGGGAGGTTTGGGAGAGGCATCCCGAATTAGTTGATGGAATCAATCATCCAAGAACATGCTTAGCACATGATAAAAATATCAACAGCATAGCTGTGGATGTGTTAGCTACCCTTCATTATATGACTTCTTTTATTTTTTTTAATTTTATTATGTTATGTTAATCATCATACATTACATCATTAGTTTTTGATGTAGTGTTCCATGATTCATTGTTTGCATATAACACCCAGTGCTCCATTCGGTACGTGCCCTCTTTAATACCCATCACCAGGCTAACCCATCCCCCCAGCCCCCTCCCCTCTAGAACCCGCAGTTGGTTTCTCAGAGTCCACAGTCTCTCATGGTTCGTCTCCCCACCGATTTTGCCCCCTTCATTTCTCCCTTCCTACTTTTTTTTTTTTTTAAGATTTTATTTTTATTTTTCGACAGAGAGAGAGAGACAGTGAGAGAGGGAATGCAAGCAGGGGGAGTGGGAGAACCAGGCTTCCCGCCGAGCAGGGAGCCTGATGTGGGACTCGATCACAGGACCCTGGGATCATGACCTGAGCCGAAGGCAGATGCTTAACGACTGAGCCACCCAGGCGCCCATCTTTTTTTTTTTTAACATATAATATATTATTTTTTTCAGAGGTACAGGTCTGTGATTCAACAGTCTTACACAATTCACAGTGCTCACCATAGCATATACCCTCCCCAGTGTGTATCACCCAGCCAACCCATCCCTCCCACCCCCCACTACTCTAGTAACCCTCACTTTGTTTCCTGAGATTAAGAATTCCTCATATCAGGGAGATCATATGATACATGTCTTTCTCTCTTTGATTTATTTCGCTCCACATAATACCCTCCAGTTCCATCCACATCATTGCAAATGGCAAGATTTCATTCCTTTTCATGGCTGCATAATATTCCATTGTATATACAGACGACATCTTTATCCTTTCATCTCTCGATGGACATCTTGGCTCTTCCCATATTTTGGCTATTGTGGACATTGCTGCTATAAACATTGGGGTGCACGTACCCCTTCAGATTCCTATATTTGTATCTGTGGGGTAAATACCCAGTAGTGCAGTTGCTGGGTTGTAGGGTAGCTCTATTTTCAACTTTTTGAGGAACCTCCAAACTGTTTTCCAGAGTGGCTGCACCAGCTTGCTTTCCCACCAACAGTGTAGGAGGGTTCCCCTTTCTCCACATCCCCGCCAACATCTGTCATTTCCTGACTTGTTAATTTTAGCCATTCTGACTGGTGTGAGGTGGTATCTCATTGAGGTTGATTTGGATTTCCCTGACGCTGAGCGATGTTGAGCACTTTTTCATGTGCCTGTTAGCCATTTGGATGTCTCCTTTGGAAAAATGTCTGTTCATGTCTTCTGCCCATTTCTAGATTGGATCATTTCTTCTTTGGGTGTTGAGTTCAATAAGTTCTTTATAGATTTTGGATACTAACCCTTTATCTGATATGTCATTTGCAAATATCTTCTCCCATTCTGTCGGTTGTCTTTTGGTTTTGTTGACTGTTTCTTTTGCTGTGCAAAAGCTTTTTATCTTGATGAAGTCCCAATAGTTCATTTTTGCCCTTGCTTCCCTTGCCTTTGGCGATGTTTCTAGGAAGAAGTTGCTGTGGCTGAGGTCAAAGAGGTTACTGCCTGTGTTCTCCTTTAGGATTTTGATGCACTGCTGTCTCACATTTAAGTCTTTCAACCATTTGGAGTCTATTTTTGTGTGTGGTGTAAGGAAATGGTCCAGTTTCATTCTTCTGCATGTGGATGTCCAATTTTCCCATTTGTTGAAGAGACTATCTTTTTTCCATTGGACATTCTTTCCTGCTTTGTCAAAGATGAGTTAACCATAGAGTTGAGGGTCCATTTCTGGGCTCTCTATTCTGTTCCATTGATCTATGTGTCTGTTTTTATGCCAGTACCATGCTGTCTTGATGATGACAGCTTTGTAATAGAGCGTGAAGTCCAGAATTGTGATGCCACCAGCTTTGCTTTTCTTTTTCAACATTCCTCTGGCTATTCGGGGTCTCTTCTGGTTCCATACAAATTTTAGGATTATTTGTTCCTTCCCTTTGAAAAAAGTTGATGGTATTTTAATAGGGATTCCATTGAATGTGTAGATTGCTCTAGGTAGCATTGACATCTTCACAATATTTGTTCTTCCAATCCATGAGCATGGAACGTTTTTCCATTTCTTTGTGTTTTCCTCAGTTTCTTTCATGAGTATTTTATAGTTTTCTGAGTACAGATTCTTTGCCTCTTTGGTTAGATTTATTCCTGGTTATCTTATGGTTTGGGGTGCAATTGTAAATGGGATCTATTCCTTAATCTCTCTTTCTTCTGTCTTGTTGGTGTATAGGAATGCCACTGATTTCTGTGCATTGGTTTTATATCCTGCCACTTTACTGAATTCCTGTATGAGTTCTAGCAGTTTTGGGGTGGAGTCTTTTGGGTTTTCCACATAAAGTATCATATCATCTGCAAAGAGTGAGAGTTTGACTTCTTCCTTGCCGATTTGGTTGCCTTTGATTTCTTTTTGTTGTCTGATTGCTGTGGCTAGGACTTCTAATACTATGTTGAGTAGCAGTGGTTATACTGGACATCCCTGCTGTGTTTCTGACCTTAGGGGGAAAGCTCTCAGTTTTTCCCCATTGAGAATGATAGTCGCTGTGGGTTTTTCATAGATGGCTTTTATGATATTGAGGTATGTACCCTCTATCCTTAAACTCTGAAGAGTTTTAATCAAGAAAGGATGCTGTACTTTTTCAAATGCTTTTTCTGAATCTATTGAGAGGATCATATGTTTCTTGCTCTTTCTTTTATTAATATATTGTATCACATTGTTTGATTTGTGGATGTTGAACCAACCTTGCAGCCCAGGGATAAATTCCACTTGGTCATGGTGAATAATCCTCTTAATGTACTGTTCAATCCTACTGGCTAGTATTTTGGTGAGAATTTTTGCATCCATGTTCATCAAGGACATTGGTCTGTAATTCTCCTTTTTGATGGGGTCTTTGTCTGGTTTGGGGATCAAGGTAATGCTGGCCTCATAAAATGAGTTTGGAAGTTTTCCTGCCATTTCTATTTTTTGGAAAGTTTCAGAAGAATAGGTATTAATTCTTCTTGAAATGTTTGGTCAAATTCCCCTGGGAAGCCATCTGGCCCTGGGCTCTTCTTTCTTGGGAGATTTTTGATGACTGCTTCAATTTCCTTAGTGGTTATGGGTTTGTTCAGGTTTTCTATTTCTTCCTGGTTCAGTTTTGGTAGTTGATACATCTCTAGAAATGCACCCATTTCTTCCAGGTTATATAATTTGCTGGCAAAAAGTTGCTCATAATATGTTCTTATAATTGTTTGTATTTCTTTGGTGTTGGTTGTGATCTCTCCTCTTTCATTCATGATTTTGTTGATTTGAGTCATTTCTCTTGTCTTTTTGATAAGTCTGGCCAGGGGTTTATCAATCTTGTTAATTTTTTCAAAGAATCACCTCCTAGTTTCGTTGATCTGTTCTACTGTTCTTTTGGTTTCTATTTCATTGATTTCTGCTCTGATCTTTATGATTTCTCTTCTCCTGCTGGGTTTAGGCTTTATTTGCTGTTTTTTCTCTAGCTCCTTTAGGTGTAGGCTTAGGTTGTGTATTTGAGACCTTTCTTGTTTCTTGAGAAAGCCTTGTATTGCTATATACTTTCCTCTTAGCGATGCCTTTGTTGCATCCCAAAGATTTTGAACAGTTGTGTTTTCATTTTCATTGGTTTCCATGTATTTTTTTAATTCTTCTTTAATTTCCTGGTTGACCCATTCATTCTTCAGTAGGATGCTCTTTAGCCTCCATGTATTTGAGTTCTTTCTGACTTTCCTCTTGTGATTGAGTTCTAGTTTCAAAGCATTGTGGTCTGAAAATATGCAGGGAATGATCCCAGTCTTTTGGTACTGGTTGAGACCTGATTTGTGACCTAGGATATGATCTATTCTGGAGAATGTTCCATGGGCAGTAGAGAAGAAAGTGTATTCTGTTGGTTTGGGTTGGAATGTTCTGAATATGTCTGTCAAGTCCATTTGGTCCAGTGTGTCATTTAAAGTGTTTATTTCCTTGTTGATCTTTTGCTTAGATGATCTGTCCATTTCAGTGAGGGGGGTGTTAAAGTTGCCCACTATTATTGTATTGTTGCCAATGTGTTTCTTTGCTTTTGTTATTAATTGGCTTCTATAATTGGCTGCTCCCATGTTAGGGGCATAGATATTTACAATTGTTAGATCTTCTTGTTGGATAGACCCTTTAAGTATGATATAGTGTCCTTCATCATCTCTTATTACAGTCTTTGGGGGGCGCCTGGGTGGCTCAGTTGGTTAAGCGACTGCCTTCGGCTCAGGTCATGATCCTGGAGTCCCTGGATCGAGTCCCGCATTGGGCTCCCTGCTTGGCAGGGAGTCTGCTTCGCCCTCTGACCCTATCCCCTCTCATGTGTTCTTTCTCTCTCCTTCTCTCTCTCTCAAATAAATAAAATCTTTAAAAAAAAAATTACAGTCTTTTGTTTAAAATCTGATTTGTCTGATATAAGGATTGCCACCCCAGCTTTCTTTTGGTGTCTATTAGCATGGCAAATGGTTTTCCACCCCCTCACTTTCAATCTGGGGCTGTCTTTGGGTCTAAAATGAGTCTCTTGCAGACCACATATCAATTGGCCTTGTTTTTTATATAATCTGATAGCCTGTGTCTTTTGTTTGGGGTATTTAGCCCAATTACATTCAGGGTAACTATTGAAAGATATGAATTTAGTGCCATTGTATTGCCTGTAAGGTGACTGTTACTGTATATTGTCTGTGTTCCTTTCTGGTCTAGGTTACTTTTAGGCTCCTCTTTGCTTAGAGGACTCCTTTCAAAATTTCTTGTAGGGCTGGTTTGGTGTTTGCAGATTCCTTTAGTTTTTGTTTGTCCTGGGAGCTTTTTATCTCTCCTTCTATTTCAGTGACAGCCTAGCTGGATATAGTATTCTTGGCTGCATATTTTTCTCATTTAGTGCTCTGAATATATCCTGCCAGTCCTTTTTGGCCTGCCAAGTCTCTGTGGATAGGTCTGTTGCCAATCTAATGTTTCTACCATTGTAGGTTACAGATCGCTTGTCCCGAGCTACTTTCAGAATTTTCTCTTTGTCTCTGAGACTCATAAGTTTTACTATTAGATGTCGGGGTGTTGACCTATTTTTATTGATTTTGAGGGGGATTCTCTGTGCCTCCTGAATTTTGATGCCTGATTCCTTCCCCAAATTACGGACGTTCTCTGCTATAATTTGCTCCAGTATACCTTCTGCCCCCCTCTCTCTTTTTTTTTTCTTCTGGGATCCCAATTATTCTAATGTTGTTTCGTCTTACGGTATCACTTATCTCTCGAATTCTTCCCTCATGATCCAGTAGTTATTTATCTCTCTTTTTCCCAGCTTCTTTATTTTCCATCATTTGGCCTTCTATATCACTAATTCTCTCTTCTGCCTCATTTATCCTAGCAGTTAGCGCCCCCTTTTTTTATTGCACCTCATTAATAGCCTTTTTGATTTCGAATTGGTTAGATTTTAGTTCTTTTATTTCTTCCAGAGAGGGTTTCTCTAATATCTTCCATGCTTTTTTCAAGCCCAGCTAGTATGTTTAAAATCGTCATTCTGAACTCTAGTTCTGACATCTTACTAATGTCCATATCAATTAGGTCCCTGGCAGTCAGTACTGCCTCTTGTTCTTTTTTTTTTGAGGTGATTTTTTCTGTCTTGTCATTTTGTCTAGAGGACAGTAGATGAATGAGAGAACAAAATGCTAACAGGGTAACAACCCCCCAGAAAAATATACACTAAACAAATCAGAAGAGACCTGAAACTGGGGGAAAAGAAAGTAAAAAGAAAAAAAAAAAAAAGAGTAAGAAAAAGATTAAAAAAAACAGGATATGATCAAATATGATCAGGCTGGTGCATAGATCAGTGCCAGACACTATATTTTGGGCGTATTTTGGTCTGTTAGAAGAAAGTGCCTCCCAAAATTTTAAAGAAAGAAAAACTTATATATGTACAAAAATAAGGGTAAATATGACAAAGGGATGGAATATGACTGTAAAGATGAAAATTATAAAAGATTTTATAAAAGGAATTGATAAGATACAAAGTTGGTTGAAAAAAGAAAAAAGAGGAATTAAAAAAAAGAGAGAGATGTGACAAGGCAGGAGACTAGAACAAAGCCATACACTGGAGATTTAGGGTATATTTTGGTCTGTTAGAAGAAACTGTATCCCAAAATTTTAAAGAGAGAACAACTTATATATATATACCAAAAATAAGGTTAACTACTATGAAGGGATAGAATATGACTCTAAAAATGAAAAATAAAAAAGATTTTTAAAAAAGGGATTGATAAGATATTCATTGAGAAAGGGAAAAAAAAATCCAAAAAAAAAGAAAAAGAAAATTAAAATATTAACTTTGAAAGACTAAAAAATTGGGGGGGGGGAAGCCATGAATTCTATGTGCAGTATCCCCCTAGCACTGGAGTTCTGCCGTTCTCTTTGATCGGTAAACTTGGTCTTGGCTGGCTGTTCTCACTGATCTTCTGGGGGAGGGGCCTGTTGCTGTGGTTCCCAAATGTCTTTGCTGGAGGCGGAATTGCCCCGCCCTTGCCAGGTCCAAGCTAAGCAATCTGCTCGGTTTTGCTCTCGGGAGCTTTTGTTGCCTGCAAGCTTTCCGTACAGCTTTGGAGGATGAGAGTGAAAATGGAGGCCTCCCAATCTCCGCTCCAGAGGAGCCAAGAACTCAAGGCCCCACTCCTCAGTGAGCCCCCAGAGAAAATCAGTCAATCACTCCTGTCCCCCCGTCTCCGGCTGCACTCCATGCTCACCTGGCCTGTAACCAAGCATTTCTATCTCTGGCACACAACCCTGTTTGGAGTCTCCAAACCCAGCAGATCCCTGAGGTGAGCTGCACCGCTCCTCCCGGGGGAGGAAGGGGAGTCTCCTGGATCTGCCGCTTTTTGGGTCCCTACTTCCAGAAAGTGGTCGCTTTTCTGTTCAGAGAGTTGCTGCCATTCTTTCTTCGATCTCCTGTTGAGTTCTTAGGTGTTCAGAATTTTTTCTCCAGCTGAATTCCTGGGACCAGACGAAATTTAGGTCTCCTACTACTCTGCCATCTTGCTCCTCCCCCTGCTACCCTTCATTATAATTGGTGGCCCAGGCTCTACTAACTAGCATTTTGCATAAAACAACATGCTATGTATGGCTCTGAAATGTCTATCTCTACAGTGGGGGTTGGGGAGGTGGGTAGAGCAAGCCCATCTGCATGAATGACCAACAGTGTTGCTGAGCCCTGGATGTCTGTCTTCTGGGGGCTTTTCAGAGGGATTTCAGCTGTGTGGCCCATCTGTGCCTGCACTCTTACTTAGCGTATCAATGCCAGGCTAGAACAGTAGCTTTGTGGCCTTGGTGCCTTACCAGGGGGAGTCTGAAAAAGCACAGAAAAACACATGGGCAACAAGTAGGTCAGGACACGTGGGGGTCATTTTGCATTGCCGTGGTTTCTTTTTGGTTGTTAAGTGTTTACCACCTATGTTGAAATGGAAGAAATTTAGATGCCCAGGTTTCAGTTTACCTCTCCTATGTGCCAGAAACACCACTCTCGGCCCTCAAAATCATCAAACTCAGTTCTACTTCAGTTTATAGGTACAAGGTAATGAATGCTGACATTAGTTCTTGAGGAGAAGAAAATTAGGTATCTGCCAACTTAAAGCCATGAACTAATGTCAGAATTAAGGTCAGGGTTTTGGATAAGTTTGTAACTCCACATAACAAAACTAAAAAGTTTTCACAGTGTTTTTTACTGCCCTATATTACAATATACACATTGGTACATAGGGTAACTTCTAAAGGACTGTCTAAAATGTGTTTCCTGGTTTTCTTTATTATACTTTAAGTTTTTGAGCACTAGAGGTCATATATTAGCTGGGTTCAGCCATACTCGGTATATGTTTTCATTGAAAAAGTGGTTAGCCCATAATAGGCACTTAGATGTTAAATGAATGAATGGATTATATGCTTTAATCTCAGGACCTACTTTAAGTGCAGAAATGTTCCTATGAGCTGTGATCTTTCAAATGTTTATAAATACTGTAATTTTTTAGAGAAGACTATTGTTTTAAGAGGCTGATGTTTCACATGCCTGTTATTTGAAAGCAATTGAATTATGTTTAATGATTATTCAATAAAAAAATTGCCTCATGCCCAAGGCAATATTTGAGTGGCATAAATTGTTCTCATATTCATCTGACTGTTATAAATAAAAGAACAACCTTGAAGTTGAACATGAGGTCAGAGTGGAAATATATTTAAAAGAGAGGATATTACTTTTCCTTAGAAAGTATCCCTAGCATTTGGCCTATTCTACTCAAAGCTGTTGCTTCAGTTTCCTCCCATCCTCTACTCAAATTGTACTGTGTTCCTTAACTGTGAGATAGTCCCCTTTCCTCCTTTCCCAAGAAATCCATTGCAGCAACTATTCTGTAAAACACAGTGTTCATATTTTAACTAGTCCCCAGCCACAAACTAAGTAGAATCCATGAAGAGAAATGTGGATTTCAAAACAGAATGAAACAAACACAACATCACCCACACAGGTTGTTCAATCATAAATTACATTTAATGCTAACTGTCATCTCCTGGCCCCACCCTTGTGACCAACAGGTTGTCCTAAAGATGCTATTCGAAGATTTTCAAGTGGACTCCAGTTGGTTGGTTTTGGGGGGGCAGAGATTTATTCAAAGCATCAGATTGTGGAGAACTCATCTTTGATCCTCTTTAAACTAGATTCCACTTACAACAAAGCTATTCATTTTCTTTCTTTCTTTCTTTCTTTCTTTCTTTCTTTCTTTCTTTCTTTCTTTCTTTCT